>NW_026260888.1:0-80948 GCF_024613125.1 Pisolithus orientalis | reverse complement strand
GCCACCTCTAGTTCTGTAGATAGAGTAGTTTTGTTAATTTGGACTTCCAAGGGAGGGCCAGGAGATTCCTTTACATGTTAATATAACCACAATCTGAGGCCACTTGTGCCCAGTGTAAGAGACTGAAGAAAATTTCACTGGGCGCGCGGCAGTAAGTGTGCAAAAATAATAAACAAATGTAAACAATAAACAAATGCAAACCAAGGACACTTAGAGCGAAGCTAAGTGTCCACTACATGTCTGTAGGGTTAGATAGAAATAACACAAAGGAAAAATGCAGTCTGAGGTGCACAGGCACCTAATATGAACATTACACTCCTTGCATCCAAAGATACTTTCTGTTGGATTTTAGTTTTTTCCTTGGGATGTACATACCCATCATCCCAGCACATAATCTTCCCAGTTTCCCAGTTCATACATGGCTTGAATTCTTTAAGGAAGGGCATCCCTAAGAGGATATGTTCTTTTCCTACAAGAGGACTGATGTAGCATTTGACCCTTATTGTGCAGTTCTTGATTTCCATTTTCAGGGTTACCTTGTGGGTTACCCATTCTTTGTCTTTCCCAGTGAAGGACATAGTCTTAAACTTTTGTTCCAACCTATACATTGGGATCTTGAGCTTTTGGACCATCCTTTCAGAAATCAATGAAACCTTGGCACCAGAGTCAATGCATGCCCAGATACCTGCATTGAAGTTGGGCAAAATGACCAATCCAAGCAGAGAGTGGATTTGCATAGAGGATTCATCATCTATAGAAGTACATTTAGCCAACAACACAGAAACAGGACTGACTGTAGCAGGTGATTCAGCAGTCCTCTTAAACACCCAGCAATTTCCTTTCCTCCTTGTTAGCTTCCCTGTTGCCCACATAGGCAGTCTTGGTACTGTCCTTGGCAACTACTATACAAACATTGGAAAGTTGCTTCTTCTTACAGTCACATTTGATGTGACTGACTTCTTGGCAATTATAGCATTCAATTTCCAAACTGGAATAACATACATTTTTTTTCATTTGTCCATGTCCATTGCATTGGGATCTCAATGATTGCTGTGATAGGATATGAGCCTTCACTCATGTTGCAATTCATTTCCTTCTAACATGTGCTTTGTGGCCAAGGCTATCCTTGCTTCTCCCACAGCCTGAATCCATTTGATCACTATGATCAGCATTCCTCTGGAATTTAAAATCTGGTTGTGATATTCCTTGGACAGACCTTTCCCAAAGAAGATTCCAGCTTCCCAAGATTCTTCCTTCAACTAGGCCTTATTGACCAGACCCATAAACTCTGCAATGTATGCTTCCAACTCCCTTTTCTCCTGCTTGATGTCCAATAGACAAAGTATAGTGAGTGTGGTTTGGTCACCAGACTCAAAAGTTGCCTTGAGTCATTCAATGATGTTTTTAAAGTCACCAAGGTAGCAGATAGTTCCATCAGACAACTTGTGTTCATTTTGATAATTCTCTGTGAATGATACTGCTGCTCCCTTCATAATATAAGTAAGAGCAAAGGAAATCTTGAGAGCTTCCATGTTGTATACATGTTGATTCAAGGCTAAGTAGCCTTCCACTTGGGTAAGCCAAGTTTGGAGCCCATTGTGGCTTCCATCAAATTCTCCAGGTTGCCTGACATTAAATTCCTGACCACCATTGGGTGATTGCCCATAGTGGTAATCTTCATCATCCTTGTTTTGGCTTCTTCCCTTACTGCCCCCACCAGTGGAGGGCTCTGAGGGAACCACCTTTCTGAAGTTTCTGGCATACCACTCTTGTAATGCTGTGTCAGTAGGCATCCCTCAAGGAAACAGGTCATTTGCAATAACAGACTGGTGAAACTCCTCTTCCAATTGTGCCCATAAGTCCTCCATTCTCTGTTCCACCTCTGCCTCAGAGTATTGATGAGGGGGCATTTCCAGAACAGACTCTCCATGACCTTGAGTTATGGACATACTTCCTGTCACTTCTTGTTCTTCTTTGAGGACTGATCTGAAAGAAGTTTCAGACTTCTGATTGTCTTCTTCTGAACTACATGCTACTTCAGTTTCTCAGAACTGAGAGAAATAAGATAGATGTGGATTGGTAGCAGTTACTGAGGGACCTCATTGACCAAAGGACAGTATAGGGGAACTGATTCCAAGTCCTCTAGAGATGGGTAACCTAGGGGGAACAGGTGGTTTCTGCTTCTGAGGGTTAGACACTTTAATGGATAGTGACAATGAAGGCTGAGGGAGGAATTATATTCCAAAGAAAACCTGTCAGTAAAGGTGTTGTTTGTTGGACAAGTCTGAAGTCTAGGGAGGTGATCTATTAAAGCCTAGTGGCTGCCTGTAGACTGATGTATTTGGTTGAGTTGGGAAAGGTGTTCTTCTGTGCTTGCTTGCACAATGGAAGAACAAAGGCAAGTTAGTCTTTATGCATAGGGAGACAATGAGCCTTCATAAGACCACAAGAGTTTTTTGATTTTGTTATGCCCAAGCCAAGTGACTTTGTCAAATGGACTAGTCATGAGTGACATGAAGGGGAGACTATGGGCCAAACTTGTCATAACCCCTATGGCTCAGTTATTAACAATATCCAACAGAGGTTTATTCTGCTGGTGAGTTCTTCTGAGATTGTGACAGGGAATAAATGAGGATGAAGTTAAAGGAATTAGCTGAGTTGCAAGCTATCAAAAAACTGAGGATACATGGTATGGTACAGCTGTATAAATACCTCAGAACAAAAGTACCCTACTGGTCATGCCATCTAGGTGGTAAGTATCTGCAGCAGTAAACAATGAAATTTAAAAGAGTCATATGGTGTCAAAGATAGGGTTACTAAGGAAATGAAGGCTATACTGGCCATGCCATCAATGCACAGTGAGGAGCCTGACACTGGAACAAGAAGTAAACAATCAGAACAATAAACACAAGTCAGAGATGAAATGTGAAATTGATCATTCATCAAAGATGGGAGTGGAACACTGGATCACCTACAGATGTGCAGCATTGGAAGGTATTGGAAACACAATGACTTCCAACAGTCCAGGTTGTTCTTTGAGCACAGACATGCCCATGTAGACAACAATGGCTAAGGTTGCAAGAAGTCATGTGATGCATGTGACTGCAAAAAGTCAAAAAATGAAAGATTCTCTACACAGGCATAACAGTTTCCTGTGGCATCCTTCTTGGCCTGGAACACCAATTTTGAACCTATGACATTTGCACCAGGTGGTAAGTCAAGTTCCCGAGTTCCTGCAACTCCTAATGTCACTAACTCCTCTCTTATTCCATCTTCCCATTGCAGCCAATCAGGACAGTGACAAGCTTCAGCTAGCAAGCTGGGCTCAAGAGCTTCTGTCTCAGAGTGATCTCATCCATAACCATAGCAAGGTCAACATGACATAGGCCATCATCTGAGTCTTCAATGATAGACATGAGTAGGGCTGCAGCCTTGTCCTCCACTTCAAGCCTGATGGGGTTGGAATGTTCTTTGACAACAGTAGGTAGCTGAAATCCTTTAGGTATTTCTGGTGTGCCACAATGGTCAGTACTTCCTTTTCCTGTGAGAATCTCTGCAAGACATTGGCTGGGCTTTTGAATTTGTTTCACAACAGGTGGATTGGCTGGAAGTGGTGGGAGCAGGAGATGAGCTGGGGCAGCATGTGGAGGTGTTGGTGCTTCTTTCATCTTTTCAGTGGGAGATGGAGATGTTAGCATCACATTTGGTAAGTAGTTGTCTTCTTCCTCCCCCTTGCAAGGTAACAGCTCAGCTGAGGAGGGGTTCCAGTATACATTTCTTTTGATGGTTACAGACTTCTTTTCAGGCCAGTACATGCGACAGCCATTGGGGCTGTTATCACCAATCCCAACTCATCAGCCCTCTGCAACATGTTCTCCAAGCTAGGTTCCACACTTGGTATGTACCCAGATGCTTGAGCCCCATGCATGGGCTTGACTTGGGTCTGGCTTCTTCCCTGTCACAGCTTCAAGGGGTGTCCCACCATCAAGTGCTTTGGTGGGAGTCTGGTTTTGCAACCAGACAGCATGATGTACTGCTTCACCCCATAGGGAATGAGGGTAAACTGCTTTTGTGCAACATAGTGTGGACTTTCTCCAGTAGGGTGCAGTTCAGTCATTCAGTGATCCCATTATGCTGTGGGGTGTTGTGCATGGTAAGTGTCTGCTTTTAGGTACATCATGAATTCCTTCCATAGGTACTCACCACCTGTTATGCTGAGGCTGAAGTCCAAGCATAAGAAGAGCTCAGTTGCAGACTATGGTTTCTACCTAGCAAACTGCTGAGGTAACCTCTGTAACCAACAGAGGATTTGGGCAATGCTGATAAGAGTGGTCCTGTTTAGGGACACTGAGGGTGAAGTTCTGAGGAACACTGTGTATGATTGAGCAGCTCAAGTCTGGGGTTCCAGGACTTGAGCCAACGCTCTAAATACTACAAGGAAATAGACCATGAGGCATCTGCATGTAATGAGCTAACTATGCCATTGGTTGAATAACAATGACACATGTCCTAAGCATGTTACAAGGTACTAATGCTAGTGGTGGGAGTAAAGGGCTGTCAGATCAATGAGAAGATGGCTGAAAAAGGAAGTAAGTCCATTGGAACAGAAATGAGGCAAGTGGAAGGCAAAAACAGGGGTGAAATGCAACATCACCCTCTCTCTAAGCATTGAAGTCCCTGACTTCAACTATTCTCCACAAGGTTCTCTGGTCATGCTACTGATGGCAGAGTTGTCAAAGTCAAAACCATTATTGTATAAGTCATTACCCTCATTCCTGATGAGGGTATGATCATCTACCAATGCAGGGGTAGAAAATCTTTCTTGTAAGGGGTGACAAGGGTGTATAGATGGGCACCAAGGCTGGTCCAGGGTAATGAACATAAAGCTGGACTTGTTAATAAGCTATTAGTGAGATGATTAGCAAGGTGAGGACAGCCACAGTGGCTGTGCTGAGGCTAATAGCCAAAGTCTGGGTGACTGGCATAACTGAAGTTGGACACAGGATTTGTACAGTAAGCAGAGTCAGACAAAAGGACCAGACTAAATCTAGTACAAACAAAGGAAAACAGACTGGAGTTATGTCCAGGTGACCTGGACATGGACCTGGGAGGACTGGGGTGGAGCAGTGCAAGGCCAGGAGGCTGGAATGGACCAGAGATAGGGGTAAAAGACTGGACTTGAGTTATTCAGGCCAGAGTTGGGTTATCTAGGGCTGGAGTTGGGTTATCTAGGGCCAGAGTTGGGTTTTCTAGGCCAGACTAGGACTGGGCTTGACCAGAGATAGGGACTAGGGGTTCAGACTGGACCAGGATTGAGTCTGAGAGTCACAGATATGATAGTATCCCCCTCTTAGGAACTGAACCCTTGAGGTTCCATAGGGAAATATGCCCAGAGGGTTACACAATGTAGTTGCATGACTAGCAGTGAGTCCAAGTGTACACAAAGTGCCAAGGGTGAGTCTGAGGGCCAGGAAACTAGGCAGTGATGACTGGAGGTCCAGTAGTTTAGACCAGGATGGTGTAAGCTGGATTTGGGCACAAGGGTCAAGACCAAGGACTGTTCTGGGAACCCAAGGCTGGAGAATGACAACAAGGAGGGCCAGAAACTGGTCTAGGATGCTGCCAGGTGGTTCAGCAGGCCAGGACAAGGCAAAGCCAAGTCTGGGAGTGATTAGACTGGCTGGACAGGGGCTTCCAGAGACAGTGAAAGCTGAAGCCAGTGTTTCAGAGGGCCAGAGTCACACCTTGGGGCTGGGTCAAGGCAACAAGAAGGCCAGGAGTGACCAAGCAAGGCTCAGGGGTGTGCTTCAGAGCTGGGTCAGGGAAAACTGGAGGCCAAAAAGGTACAGGGGACCCATAATGTCCAACAAATGTACCAGGGGTGGTCACTAGGACTGGAGGTGTGCCTCAAAGCTGGTTCAGGGCAACAAGGAGGCTGAGAGGGTCCAGAGAGGTCCAGAGATAACCAAAGGTTGGTCCAGGGGTGTACCAATGAGCTGCTGAATGACACCAGAATGACACAAAGGCTGGGTGGGTGCAGGGAAGGCTGGAAAACCAGTCTAGGAGCTGGAAGTGAGCTGCAGGGGTACAGGGTGTCACAAGGAGTGCTGAGAAGGCCAGGATGGGTCCAAGGTCTGCTCCAGGGGGTCACAGGGTCTGAAAGTGTGTATCTACAGAAAGAGAAAACAGATAACAGAAAACTGAGAAAACATATAACAAGGAAACAGGAAACCAAGGCTAGAGGCAGGGGTCAAAGCCAAAGGCTGAGACCAAGGGTGGCTCAGGCCAGGGGTGGCAAAAGCTGGAGACTGAGACTGGGAGTGGCTGAAGCCAGTCATGTTGAAGCAATTGATCCAGAGAAAACAGCAAGAGCAAAGACTGGTCAAGGGAACAGAAGGCCAGGAAGGCCAGGAACTGGTCTGAGGTTCAGAGAGGACTGGAAGGGCCAGCTGGAGACTGGTCTAATGGTCAAAGAGGGCTTAGAAAAGCCAGGTGGTGACCAGTCAGGGGCCAGTGAGGGCTGGAAGGGCTAGGAAGGCTATGGGAGACCAGTCTAGACCTGGACAGGGTGGTAAGGCCAGAAATACCAAAGGAAGACTGGAATGGACTTGGGCAGGGCTGGAGCAGCTGGCTGAAGGCTGATCTGAAGTGGTTGGAGAGGTTTGGGGTGGTTAAAGGTGACCTGAGGTGCCATCTAGCTGGTGGGCTGACAACCAGAGGCCAAAACAGTGTAGGCCAGTGGGCTAACACTGAGACTGGGGTAACCAGGGGTAGCAAGATGCAAACCTGAGGCCAGGTGCCAAGCACCTTGGAACAGGCTGGACAAGCTTCTGGAGGTCAGCAAGGGACTAGGGACTGTCTAGGACAGCTAGAGTTTGGTCTGGACAAGGACAGGAGGACTTGACATAGCTAGGCATGAACTGGGGATCAGCAGGTCATGAGACTGGTTCAACAAAGCTTAGGAGTGTCAGCCAAAGGTGAGTCTGGGTGCTGAGTCCAGTTTAAGGGTGTCTGGAGCTGGTTGGAAGTGGGTTATCCAGTGGTGAGAAGCCCAAAGGCCAAAAAGGCCATTGGAAGACCAGTTCAGGGGGTCTGGAGACCAGGTGAGGCCTAGGGGGTTATCCAGCCAAATGGCTGACAACAGGAGGCTGAGACCAGGAAGACTGGTGAACACACAATCACCAAGGACAAGGACCACTGGGGTAGTGAGACCAGAGTACCATTGCAAATGCCAAGGGCTTAGAGAAACCCAGGGAAGGTGGTTCAGGAGTGTTTCAGCATGCAAGAACCAGGCCAAGGAACCAGGGACCAGTGTGCAGGGACTGAGTGGGGTTGTGCTGAGGGCACTGGAGAGATAATGGACAGGGGTTTGGAGGAGAGCAGGTCACTAGTGAGGTCCCTTATCCCCTCTTAGGGTAGACTTCCCAAGTCTACAGTGGTACAAGGTGTGGGCCAGGACTGCTGTGTGACATGACTTCTGGGAAGCATGTGAGTAGAGGAAGGCTGAAGGGAGAATCCCCTAGGATTGTCCCAAGGGGTGCTGTGTGGAAGGAGAAGTCGAGGGTTACCCTAGAAGGGTTGGGGAATACATGTGAGGGTCGAAGAATTTAATTCCAGGGGGTCATGGACCCGCAAGGATAATGAGATGGGTATACAAAATTCCAAGAAGCCAAATTGTGGCAAGAAGAGTGTATTTGAGGTGAGGGAGATATGGAATAAGGTGTGCAGGTTTGGAAGACACAAGAGACATGAGGATCACTGGGGATGCTGTAGATGCTGTAGACTCAATATATGCACTTAGACTCTGAGAACTTCTTGAACTCACAGAACACACACAAATAGTGACTCTAAAGGTGGGTGGTTTATTTCTGACATTATGGCAGAATTATATAGTACAAGGGAAGTAGGTATGAGTCAGAGTAAGGTGGGGCAGAAAAACAAAAAAAACCTGGAAAATAAAGGAAAGGATGACAGATGTCAGTGAATTACAGATACATGTGAAATAGTCCAGCAAGTAGTAGATGAGAGTAAAAATGGGTCAATGGTAAGGGGTATCTTCCAACAGAACTAGGGTATGCATACAAGTGAGAGGTGGAGCTGGCAGGAGGGGGAAGCACAGGAGGGCAGAGCATACTGGCACAAAGTCCAGCTTGCAGAATTTAGGGTGACAGGGATAACTGGAGTTTTTTAGAGGCATCTGGCACAAATGAGTGATGATGTGGTTAGGCAGTGGTGCAGCTACTGAACTCCAGATGACTCCGGGCAAATGCAGAATTTCCAGATCAGCTTTATTGATGACTGGGAAACATGCTGAAGGTTGGGAGAAACTCTGAAGGCGACAGGGCTTGGGAGAAAACATGAGGTCACAAGCAGGAAAAATCCCAAAATGGGTCTGTTGCAGAGGCTTGTGGAATTTAGTGACTGATTTGTGTTCCAGCCTCAGGGAGTATACAACTCCCTACACCACTGAGAGGAGTACTGGATGGGTAGTAGGAGCCCTACCACTGGAGTTGTGAATCCAAGTACTGAGAATGCAGAGACTGGCTTAACAGGTGTCAAGACTGGTTCTGGGAAGCTTTTACAAGGCCAGCAGGGCAGACCAGACTGGTACAGGGATAGTAATGAGTGTTGGAGTCAAAAGTGAGGGTATGAAGACTGGAACCAGAGCCAAAGAGGAAATAAGAAGGCCAGTGAAGGCCAGCAGACCAAAGACAACTGGTAAGACTGGAGTTGGGAGAATGGGTAGGACCAGAGTTCTGGAGTTAATGGTGGGGTGACAGTGGTGATGGTTAGGGGGAAGGTGAGGGGTTAGCTGGTACCCAAAGGGGCCTCATGAACATACAAGTTCTGGGGCGAGTGGGTGAGCTGGGAGACAGACCAGCAGAGTTGGGGGTTTGTCAGATGGGCTGAAGCCCAGGGTGTCTTGCAAGCAAATTCATGCTCCAAGGTGGGGTTGATGTCAGGGGGGTTAGCAAACTTTAGCATTAGGTGGGGATAGGTGACTGCACTACACTCAGCCACCAACAGGTGCCTATTGAGTGGGCTAGTTGGTTCCCTACAACCTAGATACTTCAGTTCCTAATGGGTTGACAAGGCTGGTTAAAACAGGGGGTCAGAGACCAAGAGAGATCCAAGGCTGGGTCCACCAAGGACTGGAAAGGGGTGCTAGGTCAAGACCATAGCACTGGGGTAGAGGACAGGGGTAGTTCCAGGAGGAGGGAGAGGCCCAAAGGCCAAATGAGTGACAGGGGAGTAGCATAGAGCTACCCAAGGGGTATCAGAGGCTGAGGGAGGCTGGAGATGGGAGACAAGCCAAAAGAAATGAGTCTGGAGTGAGCAAGACCAGTCAGGGGTCATGAGGAAGTCTGGAGATGAAACACCAGAAAAGAGAAAGCAGGCCAGAGTCAGCAAGGCTGGTCATAAGGGAGTCTGGAGGTGATAAAACTGGACACAAGTAGGAGGACCAGAGTTAGCAAGTCTGGTCCAGGGCTGCAAAGCCAGGTTGAGGCTGAGGGACTGGCAGGACAAGCCAGGATTGCTAAGGGACCAAGTGATGCACTAATTGATTTGTCCCTACTGAGACCACCAGTTTGGCTTCTGGTGTACCAGAGTACCAACTTGTTGACCCAGTTAGGATCCTGGGGTAGACTCTAATTGGTTTGTCTCAACCAAGACTACCAGTTTTGGCTTCTGGAGTACAGAGTTACCAACTTGTTGACCCAGTTAGGATCCTGGAGTGGACAGAGGGACAGGGAAAGGACTGGAAATGAGACCAGGGACCAGGATAGGGGCCAGAGGACTGGCAGACCAGTCCTAGACCAAAAGCCAGGGGCCAGGAGCAAGTCTGAAGGACTAGCACCATGCTGAGGCCAGGGAGGCAGGTACAGGAAAGAAGGGCTTGCATGCCCAGGGGGTGTCTCCAAGTGAAAGGAGAGGCTGGAAAAGATGTCAACCATCACCACTGGTGATGGACAAAATACTGGCTATGGCATAATCAGACACATCAGTGGGTTGGTCAGGTAGACTGGGATTGGGAAGACTGGTTAAGACCAGTGTGGCAGGGGGTGTTGATGGGGTTGGCATTCCTCCTGTAGATGTCTGGAAAGTTAGACTGCTCAGTACCCAATCAATCAACAGATTGTAGCAGGTGAGCCAGTCATGTCCAAGGACTATCTTACATTCAGAATCCAATGGGGCTAAAAACAGGGTTACCAGGGTGACATCACCAGTCACAAACTGAACTGAAAGATCTACTGCTTGAGTGATAATGAAACTTGACAACCCATCAAAGAGCCAGAGTTGGATAGGGGGTACAGAGTAAGGGTTAAATGAGTGTTGATTGGCAAATCCTTTATCTGTAACTATGTGTGGAACTAGAGTCCACTAGAGTGTGAAACCAGGGCAAACTGTGACTGACAATAGAAACATGGGGAGTTAATAAATTTGGATTGGAAAGAGCAGACATGTTGAGACAAGCCTCCATGAGTGCACAGCCAGAGTCAATGCAGCTCACAGTCTGTGTGGAGTCCTGAGAGCTGCTACCTATTTTTTTGCCTTGGGGACAGAGCCTGAGGTTGAGGCCAGTGTTGCCTCAGAGGTGGCTGCAGCATGAGCTTTGGCTTTCCCAGCTTTCTTGGGACACTTATCTGTGAAATGTCTGGTGCCCCCACAGAACATGCAGAGGTTGTTGTCTCTATGGTGTTTGTGCTCCTCTGGTGTCAGCTTGGCATCTTTGCCCAACTTGCTTGAGTCTGGCTTGGGTGTGTTTGAGCCAGTCTGACTGGTTGGGGCAAATTTAGACAAAGACTGGTTACTGGAGTTGCCATTTCCAGAGTTACTGCCAGTCTTGGACTTCTCTTGACTGGGCTTAGACTGGGTGTTGTGACTGGGGTTGGGGGTTGACTTGTTACCAGAGGATGACCCCTGGTGCTTACTGGACCACTGAATCTCCTCTTTGTGCTCCCAGTAGTGCACATCAATCTCCTGAGCTAGGTGGTGAAGCTTGTGCAAGGTTCTGGGTTTGCCAACCCAGCAGACCTCATCTTTGATTTGATCAGGGAGACCAGTGTAGAAGAAGTGGTGCAGGGTGCCATCACCATATCCCCAGACTTGGGAGGCCAACTAGTTGAACTTGACCATGTACTTGTTGACCTGGTGATTGTCTTTCATCTGAAGGTGGTTGAGCTGGCTTTCAGCATTGGCCACCAGGTCACACAGTCCAAAGGTGGTCTGGAGTTCTATGACAAATTCCTTCCAAGAATCCATCTAGTAGGGCTGGTCCTCCAGGTCTTCAGTTCCAAGTAGGTCCAGTTCAAACCACTCAAGAGCCATCCCTTTCAGGAATGACTGTGCAAAAGTGACCTTGGCTTGATCACTTTGAAAGGCCCAGGGCCAGTCCTGGAAGTTGAGTTCACATTGAATGAGAAAAGCATGCAGCTTCTTTGGGTCTGTCCCATCAAAGGTGTCCAGTTCATGCAACTTGGTCCTAGAGGATGACTCAGAGCCAGTACAAGCATTACATGTGAGGAGTTCTATAGCTTTAGCAAAGTTGTCAAGCATGGTTACTCCAGGCTCAACATCATCTTCTGGAAGGGGTTCTTCATTGTCATTATCCAGGTCATCTCCTGGCCTGTCATTGCCAGGACCATCATCACCAGGGTCATCACCACTGGGATTGAAGTCATTTGGTTTGTCTGGGTCTGGTTCATCATCTGGATCATTAGTGGGTGTGGGAGGTCAATTGGAAGTGGGAGTGGTGGATTTACAGGCTGAGAAGCCCCTGAAGTTACTGACTTCACTGGGTGACCTTCTGGCTGTCCCTAAGGACACCAGGGCAGCAGCATGGTGCAAGTTGACTGCTGAGGTGGAATCTGGGTTTGTGGTAGCACATACCTGTGCTGCTTGGGTTTGAGTTTGAGTAGGCATGCCAAGAAGGTATTGCTGAGGTTTAGATGGGAGGGTAGTGACCCACACAGGTGTGAGTCTGAAATACTGTTAAGTCTGGTTTGTCACTGGTCAAAAGCTGGTCCAGAGTCCAGTAAGGGGTCAGAGAAAAGATGAAGGTACAAGAGGTGTTGGACTATTGGACTTAGCAACTGAAGATGCAGTGCTATTCCCTTGCATGGGCTGTAGTCTGGTTGAGAGGCAGAGGACAGAGAACAGAGGGGACTGGCTTAAGACAAGACTAAGTTGATTTCAGACTGAGCTAAAACAGATTATCCTATGACTTAAATACTAAGGGTATAGTAAGTGTAACATAGCACTGGAGACTGGTTTGTGCTGGTACAGCAATGGTTGGTAAACTGATTGGTAAGTAATGTTACAAAGAATATTATCAAGCAACACTATGAACAAAGGATTTACCAGGAACTGGGGCAGGGCCTGTGGCTGGGCCAGGTATTACACCAGTCTGGTACCAACTGAGCAGACAACTTGATTGGGCACTGCCTTGCAGTGCCTCATGAGCTAACATGTTTCTAGGTTGAAGGGGTAAGGCTGGGACTGGGGCAAGGGTGGGATGAGACTGGTCAAGACCAGGGTAGAGCCAGTCTAGAGTAGTCCAGGCATGGTCATGACAATTGATATGTTCTGTTTCACCATCAGTTTGTGGGTGATATGCTGTAGAGAGGGCAAGGGAGTATCCCAGAAGGGATGCAAGTTCTTTTGTGAATGCTGAGGCAAACTGTGGACCTCAATCAGAGATAATTTTGTCATACAGTGTGAAGTGGGAGTAGACTTTCTTGGAAAAGAGGGCTGTGATGTTGGCAGCAGAGGTGGTTTTCTTCATTGGTGCTAAGATTACCCCCTTTGTAAGCCCATGGTCTACCACAACCAAGAGGGAATCACATCCCTTTGAAAGGGGTAAGTCAGTGACAAGATTGCAAGAGATCTGTTGGAAGGGGTGAGTCAAGGTCAAGGGGATGGGCATGAGGGGTGGTGTCATTGGATGGGTATTTACTTTATTTTGCTGGCATGTAGCACAGCCTTCTACATATTTTCAGATGAAAGAAGTGAAGTCCAGGCCACCAGAACTTGGAGGAGATGAGTTGTTGCATTTTCAAGACATCAGGGTGTCCCACAGAAGGATGGTCATGGTGGTTGGACACAACAGTCCATCAAAGTGTGGGGTCATTGGGGATATACACCTGATTCTTATAAAGTAGTACTCCATTATCAAACTTCCAATCAGAGAGGTGGGATTTGAATGGAAGCAGCATATCAACATTTTCAATGGCTCAAAGAGCCATCTGGACCACAGGGTCTGACATGGAGGATGAGGTGACCTTCTGGGTGAGGTTGGTGTCAATGAGGTTAACAAACATGGTTTGGGGAAGGAGGGTCACTCCTTTGTTGTCCTCATTGTCATCAGGGACATGGTCAGGTCAGCAGGAGAGTGTGTTGGGGGCTGCCAGGTCTTTGCCTGGGATGTGTTCAAGTTGTAGATCAAAATTGGTGAGATCAAGGAGCCAGCAAGCCTGGTGATGGTTTAAATTCTGGGGGGCCTTGAAATAGGTCAAATTCTTATGGTTGGTAAAGACCTTGACCAGAAATGGGAATCCATGGAGATAATGTCTTCAGTTTTTTAACCCTCAGATAACTCCTAACAGTTCTCTGTCATAGATATGTATCATAATCTCTTTCTGCAGGGTTAAATGATTGAGAGATGAAGGTGCAGGGTTGCCACTGGCCATTTGGGTTGTCTTGGAGGAGAACACCTCTGGTTGCATATTTGGATGCATCAGTAGTAATTGCAATTGGCCAGGAGGTATTGGGCATTCAAAGAGTTGGTTGGGCCATGAAGATCCTTTTCAAGAGTTCAATGGCATTCTGACATTTCTTTGACCATTCCCAAGCAACAGTTTTCTTGGTTAGGTCAATTAAGGATCAGGCAATGTCTGAGCAGTAGGTAATGAATCTCTGATAGAAGTTAGTGAATCCTAGAAAGGATTGCACCTCTTTGACTTTCTTTGGGACAGGCTATTCTGCAATGCCTTGGACTTTGACAGGGTCCATGGCAATGGTATTTTCTTTAATGATCATGCTGAGGTATTCTACCTTGGTAAGATCAAAATGACATTTTTCAAGTTTGAGGGGTAGTGACAACTCTCTCATTCATTCAAGAACATGATGGGTCCTTTGTTTGTGTTCTTTGGCATCAGTGGAGAAGATGAGAAGATCATCCATGTAGATGACTAACCATCCTTCAGCAATCATGTCTCTAAAAGAGGTGTTCATGAATTGCTGGAATGTGGCAGGGGAGTTGCATAACCCAAAGAACATGATAGTGGGTTTGAAGAGTCCTTTGTGAGTGATAAATGCTCCTTTCCATTTGTCTCCCTCATTGATATGGACATTGTTGTAGCCCAATCTTACATCCATCTTTGTAAAGATAGATGCTCCCTTAAGTTTGTCAATGAGATCTGAGATTAGGGGAAGGGGATATGCTGTCAAGTACAGGTTTACCCTTGGATGACCAGGCTTCAAGACCAGGTGACAGGGGCTAAGTCTGGGTGGCCAGAGTCAAGGCTGGGAGACAGGGGCCAAGTCCAGTTGGACTGGAGTTAAGGCCAGAGGTCAGGGGCTAAGTCCAGAGGACCAGACTTTAAGGCTGGGAGTGCAGGAACAAGGCCAGTAGCATGGGAAACTGATTGGTCTTGGAGTGTGCACAGGTGGAAGCTGGTCTGGGGTTGGATCTACCTCCCTTGGTCTCAGCTTATGTGCTGTACCCTTATGCAAGCTGGGGAGAGGTCCAGGACAGGGGCCAGGGATAGCTTAAGGCTTGGCCTTAGCTATAGAGTAGACTTGAGGGGAATATGGAGTTGAGGGTAATACTAAGTTGATATTCTGATTGAGGTGCTACAAAGTATGTACAAGGGTTATATACATGAGGCCAGTCCAGGGTAATGAACATAAAGCTGGACTTGTTAATAAGCTATAAGTGAGATGATTAGCAAGGTGAGGATAGCCACAGTGGCTGTGCTGAGGCTAATAGCCAAAGTCTGGGTGACCAGCATAACCAGAGTCAGACACAGGATTTGTACAGTAAGCAGAGTCAGACAAAAGGACCAGACTAAATATAGTACAAACAAAGGAAAACAGACCAGAGTTATGTCTGGGTGACCTGGACATGGACCTGGGAGGACTGGGGTGGAGCAGTGCAAGGCCAGGAGGCCAGAATGGACTGGAGATAGGTGTTATGCCCAAGCTGAGTGTGAGGGGAGACTATGGGCTGAACTTGTCATAACCCCTATGGCTCAGCTATTGCGAAGGTCCAACAGAGATTCCCTCCTCTGGTGAGTTCTTCTGAGATCACAGTGGGGAGAGAATAAGGATGAAAGCAAAGGGATGAAGCTGAGTTGCAAGCTATCAAAAAACTGAGGATACAGAGTATGGTACAGCTGTATAAATACCTCAGGACAAGAGTACCATACAAGTCATGCCAAGGCAACAGTAAGTATCTGCAGCAGTAAACAATGAAATAGAAAGGAGTCATACAGTGTCATATGATGGGGGTAACATATGCATCCTTCACCACTTCCTTGTTCAGATATTGGTAATCCTGGCAGGGATGAAGGGAGCCATCTTTCTTTCTGACAAAGAAGAATGGAGCAGCCTGGGGGGACTTTGAGGGGTAGATTTTCCCTTCTTGAAGGTTTTTCTTGATAAACTGCTCCACAGACTCTCTTTCTGAGGGAGAGAGTGGGTATGCTTCAGCCACTTTGGGGACAAAGTCCTCTACAAGGTTTATGGCATGGTCATAGGGTTGGGATGGAGGTAGTACTCCATCAGAAGGTTTCTTGAAGACCAAGGCAAATTCTTTGTAATCCTTGGGGAGGACTGCCTTTGGTTTCTTCTTTGCTTCTTCTTGACCCAGTTCTGTGGCAGTAGTGATCTTTCTAAGAAGGCTATTCTTTGGGTTGACCTTCTTGGCTTCTTCAACAAGTTTTCTGAGTGCCATTATGAAATGAGCTCATATGGTTTCATCTTCTGGTTCTTCATAGTCCATGAACTTGTTTATCCCTTTCTTTTCATTGGGAGACACAAGATTCACAGTGGGTTCTTCAATGGGGATAGAAGTGACACTTTGAGACAGGTCTTTTGATCTGTCAGTCTTTTCATCAATGGAGAGGGTTCCCATTCTCCAATCAACAATGGGGTTGTTTTCCTGCAACCAAGGGAGGCCAAGGATTACATTTTCCAATCCACAATTTATAATGTGGAAGAAGGACTGGTGATCAAGTCCCTTGATCTCTGAGCAGAGGGTGGCAGAAAACAAGATCTTTCCTTTGGAGTTTTGGGATCCATCAGCATTCTTAGTGAGGATGGGTTCAGCAAGTCATTGAGTGGGGATTCTATGCTTCTTCATGAAGCCCCAGTCAATGCAGGAGATTTCTGCACTGGACCCAACCAGTGCAGTAGTGTTGATGACTTTCCAGTTTTTTCTGATGCATATAGGGAAATGGGGATTTGCATAGTATGATCTGGAGTAGAAGATACTAGTACATGTGCAACAGGAATAGGACTGTCCTTTTTTCTGGGAATGTCTGGCATCAACACAGAGTTCCCTTCTAAAAATCCTTCCCAAGAGGCCTAGTGATGTTTACCAAGGTGATGGAGGGTCCAACAACTTTCTCTTCATCATCACTTTCTTCAACTTCCACAACCTTTCTAATCCCCTTGATCCTTTTCTGGGGGGTCTTCCCTTTGTCTGGACATTCTCAAGAAAGATGTCCTTTGTTTCCACAACTGACACATCTTCCTTCTTTGATGTGCCAGTCTCTTTCTTCTTTGGTGAGTCTCACTCCATCCACATCCAGGGTGTTGGGATCTTTTTCTTTGGTGAGGTTGTTCTTGGGGTAGAATGTCCTCTTTTCTTTCTTTCTGGAAAGTTCATTTACTTTCCTCCACTTGGCATCAAAATTTTGTGCCTGTTTGTACCAGTCATTGATCTTGGTGGGGGTGGTTTCCATCATGTGGATGCAATTTGTGATGACTGGCTTGAGTCCTGGGGAGAAGAACTCAATTAAAGTGACATCCTGGGTGATGGTAGAATTAATTGGTGGTGGCAGTGCAGAAGTCAGTGATGTATTGTTCCACCAAGTCTTTCTGTTTGAGGGTGCATGTCATAGCCATGCCTTGACCCTGGCCAGAGTCAGCCTCACCAAACATTACCTCCAGTTGGCCTAGCATGGTTAACACTGCTTTGCAGTGTGGTTACTAAGTGTCACCTCAGTTGAGCCTGCCCTGATCTTGTCCCCAGCCTGCCTTGTCTCTGTCCTGGTGTGAGTTGAAGTGTGGTTCAGTGGTGAAAACCAACCAAAACCAACACAAAAGACAAAAAGAGTGAGTGGTAGTGTGCCTATGTGGTACCTAGATGGTAGAACCTGTTCTTTAGGAGGGTTTTTGCAAGCTATAACACTCAAAGACAAGTGCTGAGGGTTGGGGGTGCTCCTGACAAAGAAGGAGCAGGAATGCAAGAGAATGCAATAGGGTAGACTGCTGTCAGCCTACAGAAGGATGGATGATGCATCAGTAAACCACTTTGTGAGCTGGTAGTCCTAGGGAATCTGTCCAGTGCTGGACAGCTCTGGACAGCTCTGGCCAGCAAAAGTGATTTACTGATGTGACTTAATTCGATGCTCTGAGCTGCACTGAGCTCAGGGAGGACTTGGAGCAAAGTAGATTGATGATAGATGATAATAAGCAAAGTAGACGATAGTTAGACCCTTAATAAAGTCTCAACTATCAAAGCTGATGGAGGATTTACTGAGTGATGATAAAAATGCAAGCAAGAGGGGCTCTCTAACATCTTCTTCTTTCTTTTTTTTTTTGCTATCTAAGTACAGTGATTTATATACAGTACAGGGGTGTTGCCTATGGAAAACAAGGTGCAAACACTTGGTAAGTGACTGGTAACTGATGACTAAGGAATGTAAGTGATGGGTAATTGTCTTGGAAAGCATTGGTAAGCATTGGTAAGGATAAGCAAGCCAAAAAGCAAAGATTCAGTAAGCAAAGTCAAAAGATTGGTAAGTATTGGCAACAGGTGAGTCAAAGACAGTCAGAATGTCAAAGTATGAGTCAAGTAATGTCAGAAACTGGGAAAGTGCACTGGAATTGCATTAGGGGGAGGCTGTGCATGTCACATCTCAAAGAGATTGCTTCTAGGCCAAGGTGGGATGACAGAGAGGCAGCACTGATCTGATGCTGATATAGTACATCCAAAAGTGGACAGGGTGAGTCAGATGTCAACAGGGGTCAAGCTTTGGGGGTCTGTGGGGTGACAGGAGCATAGGGGATCACAACTTTCCCTCCCCCAAACCATCCTCTCAGTGAAGCAAATAAAAACTTCATGAATGAGGCTCTGTTGGAAGAGAGGATGAAGGGGGAGTGTCTTCTGCTGTATCTTGCAACAAGGAGGCAAGATGTGCATCATACTCATCATGGATGTAATCAGGGAGAGTGGAGAACAGTAGATTATGATTATACTGTAGCTGTCACAATCTTGGAAGAATGATGGATGAGACTGGTATGAAGACATTGCAGGGAGCAGGGAGGAAGGATCCATATGCTTCTTGGACCAGAGAGACTGAAATGATCACATAAGACCTTTCCAAGTGAATGACAGACCTGAGGCGACCAAAGAATGTCCTCCTAGAGGTCATACTGACAAAAAGAACATGCTGTCCAAGCTGGATGGGCTGAGAGGGGGCAGACAAGGGTGGGATGTACCAGGACACTTCAGGACAGAAGCTGGTAGGAACTCCTGGTAGATATATGAAGCCATGGTCCCTAGCAAAGGGGACAAGTGAAATGATTGATGTGGAGGTGGCCATATCAGAAGAATTAGTGAAATGAGCATCTTGTGGAGGGAGTGCTGTAGAAATGTGTGGAGTGTGCAAATCCTTTCCAATTTTGGAAGGTAGGATTGCATGGCTGAGCACTATAAGCAAGTGTGTGAAAGGTGTTGGTATCTGCAGAATTGGTGGAGATATGTCAAAAACTGGAATGCCATACATGGGTGCTTAAGAATTTTAACTGGTGCTTAACTTGCTCCCTTTCTTTTTCTTTGGCACTGACAGCTTGTTCTTGTGCAAGGGATGACTAACATTTCTGGCCATCCTTCTTTGCATGAGAGCTATGGTCTTCATCTCCATTCATCAGCTGTATCCATGTCCACCTCACCAAACACCTTTGGTGTGTGACACTGGTCTCTGGTCATCTTTGTCACATCTTACTAATGCTATTCTTACCAATTTCCTTAGCAATCCTTGCAAGACTGGAATTACTGGTCCCCATACTATGGTTGTCTCAAGTATATAAACCCATAGATACTCAGTCTGTACTTCTCCAGTCTGAAATCAAATAAGTCTCCTCTGAAATCTTCTGTCTTGGCCTCAGGCTCAGACTGCAACCCATGCAAGGGAATAGTGCTGCATCCTCAGTCACTAAGTCCAACCAGTCCATCATCTGTACCTCTGCTCCCCCCCTGCTCCTGACCCTTTGGCCTTGCATACCCACATTGGTCTCTGGTCTGGTCTTGAACCTGGACTTCACAGACTTGACAGTATTTCAGACTGGCAACTTGTGTGGGTCTAACATATCATGGCTACCAAGACTTGTTTTCAACCTCCCTGAGGCCATGCTGTGAGACTGCACTAGCAGCCTTAGGCACCACTAGGTGCTCTCCCAACCCCATTGGTCACTTCAAGGGCTTCTCAGCCTGGACCTACAATACACCCACCCCACATCACCCTGTAGCCCCCATTCCTGATGATGATCCCAGGGATGATGGGCTGGATGATGATGATAACAATAACCCCAACAATGATGATCCCAGCAATGGTCCCAGTGATAATGATCCCATTGATGATGACCTGGAGGATGATCAGCCAGACTTCCCAGACCCAGATGCCAAACCCAGGATCATGGTCTTTGATAGTCTCACTAAAGCCATCAAGCTGCTGGCTTGTAACACCCACACCAGTCCTGAATTGTCAAGCAGGACCAAGTTGCATGAGCTGGACACCTTTGATGGGACTGACCCCAAGAAGCTCTGTGCATTCCTCATTCAATGCAAGCTCAATTGCGAAGACCAGTCCCAGGCTTTCAAGACTGACTGTGCTAAGGTCATCTTTGCACAATCTTACCTTAAGGCTATGGCCTTAGAATGGTTCAAGCCAGACCTACTCAGGGTTGAGGACCCCAATGACTGGCCTCCTTGGATGGACTCCTGGAGGGAGTTCATCATGGAACTACAAACCACCTTCAGACCCCATGACCTGGTTGCTGACACCAAAAGTCAGCTCAACCATCTGCATATGAGGGACAATCAGCACATCAACAAGTATGTGGTTGACTTCAACTGGCTTGCTTCACAAGTCCAGGGATATGTCAACAGTGCACTGCACCAGTTCTTCTATACCAGACTTCCAGACCAGATTAAGGATGATGTCTGTTGGGTTGGAAAACCCCAGACTCTCCACAAGCCCCATCACCTAGCACAGGAAATAGATGTGAGGTATTGGGAGTGCAAGGAAGAAGTTCAACGAGCCAACAAACACCAGGGCTTGCCTTCATCCAATAAGCCTGCCAGCTCTGGCAACAATAGCCTTTCCAAAACCAGTCAGGACAGGTCCAAGCCTGGTAATAACAACAACAACACTGGCCCCCTGTCCAAACCAGCTTTGTTGAAGCTGGGCAACAGCACTAGCAACTCATCCAAACCCAAGTCTAGCAAACTCAGTAAGGATGGGAAGCTCACCCCAGAAGAACACAAGCATTGCATTGAAGGGAACCTCTGCATGTTTTGCAGAGGCCCTGGCCACTTCATTGAGAAGTGCCCCAAGAAAGCTGGTAAGGCCAAGGCTCATGCTGCAGCCACCACTAAGGCTGCATTGGCCTTGGGCTCAGGTTCTACCCCCAGACAAAAAAATAGGTAGCAGCTCCCAGGACTCTGCACATTCTGGGAGCTGCATTGACTCTGGTTGTGCAAACTTGGAGGGTTGTCTCAACACATCCACTCTTTCCAGTCCAAACTCATTGACCCCCTATGTCACATTAGAAAACTATGAATTACCTCAGCTTTGTACTTTATTGGACTCCAGTTCCACACATTGTTTCATAGATAACCAGTTTGTTAATCAACATCCTTTTACCCTGTACTCAGTCTCCCCAATCTGACTCCAGCTCTTTGATGGAATGTCCACCTTCACCATTACCCAAGCAGTAGATGTCTCAATCTGCTTTGCATCCAGTGATGTCACCCCAGTAACCCTGTTTTTAGCCCTGTTGGATTCCGAGTGTAAGATAGTCCTTGGACATGACTGGCTCACCTGCTACAATCTGTTGATTGATTGGGTATTGAGCAGTCTAACTTTCCAGACTCCTACACAAGGAATGCCAACCCCATTGACACCCCCTGTAAGCCTAGTCCCCACCAGTCTTCCTGACCCTGGTTCTGGCAACCAACCCAGCCTTGTGCCATCTGTACTAGTCACCAACTCCCCAGCTCACACCCCCCTGAAGGCCCCTCACATATCCCTAATCAATGCAGTCACCTTTGTACATGCCTGCAAACTTGAAGGGTCCACCCAGTTCCAACTCCAGCTCCACCCCTCAGACTCAGCACAGGCTTGATTGGCCTCAGCCTCATCCCCTCTGGACTTACCCAATGTCCCAGAGGAGTACCATGACTTTGCTGATGTGTTCAGCAAGGCCAAGGCCTCAACACTCCTGCCTCACCAGGAGTATGACCTGAAAATAGAGCTTGAAGAAGGAACAACCCCACCTCTCAGCACCATCTACTCACTGTCCCCAGTTGAGCTTCAAGCTCTCTGGACTTTCATCAATGAGAACCTCACCACCAGATTCATTCATCCAACCTCCTCCCCCTATGCTGTGCCAGTCCTCTTTGTCAAGAAGAAGGATGGCTCCCTCTGGCTTTGCATAGACTTCTGGGGCTTGAACAAAATCACTAAGAAGGACTGCTACCCACTGCTGCTCATCTCTGACCTCTTAGACTCACTGAGCCACACCAAGATCTATACCAAAATTGATCTCTGGCATGCCTACCATCTTGTCCAGATTGCCTTGGGTGATGAATGGAAGACCACATTTCAGACTTGGTATAGGTCCTATGAGTGGCTGGTAATGCCCCTCAGCCTCACCACTTTCCAGTGCTTCATCAACACAATCTTTGTGTCATGATCGTGCATTCATCCTAAGTCCTCACTCACTCCACACCCCTTTCCACTGGTCCTTCACTCACTCTGCACCAACTCTGCCCACCCCCTGACATTTATGAGTTGTCTCCACTCCAACTGCTGTTGGACTTGTACTGCTCTCCTACCAGACTGAACAGACTGTTCTCTGAGGGGTCATGTGACTACCTTTGAACTCCTCCCTGACAGCTTGCAGTCAGGTACTCTGCAGTGCATGCACCACATGGTCCAGTGCCTGGACTGTTTCCTTTTCTGGATGTTCTATGTTACCTGTTTGTATGTCCTCCATCTACCCTTCATTCATCATCTAGGAAGTTTTACTTGAAAATTTCTGGGTCTCTATATGTCAGGTCCAATTCTGGTTACTGTACCTCCATAGTAGTATAAAAGCACGTATCATACTCTGCTATTCCTCAGTATGAATATCAACTTAGTTCCTACTCCCTCTGTCTCCATCTTCTGCCTGTTGGAGTTACCTCTGACTGTCCATCTGTACTCCCCCTCTGAAATACAAGGGCTGAGATCATGCAAGGAGGTAGCACACAAGCTAAACCCAACACCCTCACTTCACTCCACCCTTACCTCAGCAGACTTTGTTCTTACCAACACTCCACCAGTCAGAGTCCTGCTCTTTCTGTCGGACTTGCTTCTGAACCTCTCCCCAGACCTTGTCCAGCATTGGAGCTGGTCAGAGTAGGCCTGGACTTGACACTTTGCTGATATGCTAGACATATGCATAGTTGTCTACCTAGATGACATTCTGATCTACTCCAGAGATAAGGAGTCTCACAAGCAGCATGTCTGAGAAGTACTCCACCAGCTTTGGCTTCACAGCCTTTATGCAAAGCCAGAGAAGTGTAAGTTCCATTAGACTCAGTGGAGTACCTCAGATTCCACCTCTCCCCAGCCAGCCTTACAATGTTGAAGGAAAAAGTCCAGACTGTTTGTGACTGGCCCAAGCCTCACAAGGTCAAGTACATACAGTCCTTCCTTGGCTTCACCAATTTTTATTGCCAGTTCATCTTTAATTACTCAGACACCATCATACCACTGACCTGGCTCACCTGCAAGGGTGCCCCTTGGATCTTCTCTGAGGAGTGCTACTGGTCATTCAACAACCTCAAAGCTGCCTTCATGACCACTCCACACATTTCTACAGCACTCCCTCCAAAAGATGCTCATTTCACTAATTCTTCTGATATGGCTGCCTCCACATCAATCATTTTGCTTGTCCCCTTTGCTAGGGACCATGACTACATATATCTACCAGGAGTTCCTACCAGATTCCATCCTGAAGCATCCTGGTACATCCCACCCTTGTCTGCCCCCTCTCAGCCCATCCAGCTTGGACAGTGCATTCTTTTTGTCAGTATGACCTCTAGGAGGATGTTCTTTGGTTGCCTCAGGTCTGTCATTTGGTTAGAAAGGTCTCACATTGTCATTTCAGTCTCTCCAGTCCAAGAAGCATATGGATCCTTCCTCCCTGCTCCCTGCAATGTCTTCATACCAGTCTTATCCATCATTCTTCCAAGATTGCAACAGCTACAGTATAATCTACTGTTCTCCACTCTCCCTGATCACATCCATGATGAGTATGATGCACATCTTGCCTCCTTGTTGCAAGATACAGCAGAAGACACTCCCCCTTCATCCTCTCTTCCAACAGAGCCTCATTCATGAAGTTTTTATTTGCTTCACTGAGAGGACAGTTGGGGGGGAAAGTTGCAATCCCCTATGCTCCTGTCACCCCACAGACCCCCAAAGCTTGACCCCTGTTGACATCTGACTCACCCTGTCCACTTTTGGATGTACTATATCAGCATCAGATCAGTGCTGCCTCTCTGTCATCCCACCTTGGCCTAGAAGCAATCTCTTTGAGATGTGACATGCACAGCCCCTCCCTAATGTGATTCCAGTACACTTACCCAGTTTCTGACATTACTTGACTCATACTTTGAAATTCTGACTCTCCTTGACTCATCTATTGCCAATACTTACTGATCTTTTGACTTTGCTTACTGAATCTTTGCTTTTTGGCTTACTTATCCTTACAAATGCTCACCAATTCTTTCTAAGATGATTACCTACTGCTTACATTCCTTACTTACCAGTTACCAATCACTTACCAAGTGTTTGCACTTCATTTTCCATAGGCAACACCCTTGTACCATATATAAATCACTGTACTTAGATAGCTGAAAAAGAAGAAGACATCAGAGAGCCCCTCTTGCTCACATTTTCATCATCACTCAGTAAATCATTCATCAGCTTTGATAGTTGAGACTTTATTAAGGGTCTAACTATCATCTACTTTGCTTATCATCCTCTATCATCAGTCAAGCTTCACTCCAAGTCCTCCCTGAGCTCAGTACAGCTCAGAACATTGAATTAAGTCATCATTCATCCTTCTGTAGGCTGACAGCAGTCTACTCCATCACAATCCTCTTGCATTCTTGCTCCCTCTTCATCAGGAGCACCCCCAACCCTCAGCACTCATCTTTGAGTGTTGCAGCTCATAAAAACCCACCCAGATACAAGGTTCCATCTAGGTACTGTGTAGGCACACCACCACTTGCTTTTATTGTCTTTTGTGTTTGTTTTGGTTGGTTTTCACCACTGAACCACACTTTGACTCACAGTGCCTGTCATTGAACTTTATGACTCCAGATCCACATCTCCCCTTACAAGGAGAAGTTCAAAACATTAATGAGCATACCAACCAAGTCATTTTCAGCTGCTAATAGACAACTTTTTCATGCTACAGCTATGGGGGAGCTGGTCATAGAAGTGCCCAATGGGTACAACATAACCAGGCTATGACTTACCAAGGTGCTGTACTCTCCCAAGGTTGGATACACTCTAGTATGCATTGACCACCTTGACCAGCTAGGCTACTCCCTTACCTTTGCTGAAGGCACCTGCATTATCAAAAACCCTACCAATGACATTGTTGGTTGCATCCCTAAGTCCAAGGCTGGACTCTATCAAGTTGTCCACAATGACAACCATGACAGCATAAATGTTGCAGCTGAAATGATAACTGTGATGGCACTTCAATGGAGGATGGGGCACATCTCCCTGTCTGTCACTTGTTGCCTAGCAGAAAATGGACTCATATCAGACCTAAAGTTAGACTTATCAAAAGATGAACCAACCTTCTGTAAAGCTTGTGTATATGCAAAGGCAACTAGGAAGCCTATCACAAAAGAGCATGCTGGAGAACAAGCCCATGAATTTGCAGAAGTGCACACTGACCTCTGGGGACCCACACCTGTGGAAACTCTTGGTAGATGGTGTTATTATATCACCTTCACAGATGACAAGATGTGACTCACCTACATCCACCTCCTTTGCCAGAAGAGTGAGGTTTTCACAGCCTACAAGGAGTTTGAAGCCTTAGCAAACCCAGCTCAACCAACCACTGACCTATCATGTGATTCACATGACTTGCTGGTGGCTTACCACTTTTGGTAGTTACAGACTTGTGGCACAGTATAACACTAAGTACTCCCACATGTACCTTACATCCATGTCACATGGACCCCACCTCAATACCAACCCAAAGGATATGTTCAAAGTCCAAGTGCAAGAGAATACTCCCTAATGATGACCCCAGAAAGACCTGTGAAAAATGTTGGGAAGCAGATAAAATCACCACTGCAGCCCAGAGAAAAAGAAAAAGAGAAGAAGATAACCATGCTGCCTTGTCCCCAACCCCTGGGAGCCAACACACACATGTGAGTTTCAACTCAGTTCCTCAGACCTCACCCTCAAGATACTCACACAACACCACAGTATGACAATCCTCAGAATTTATTTACAGCATTGCAGGCAAAGTTTTGCAGCTCAACAAGTGTGGAGTTTCAAGGCAGTTGTCTAGTGTCTGTGGACCCATTAGTCAGTGAAAAGGAAAGAGTACAACATGCTGCACTTGAGATATGGAAGGTTACTGGATACTGCTTCAGATGAGTTCAGCACTGCACAAGCCTAGTATACTAGAACAAAGCTTACAAAGTATTCATAGAGTGCACTGTCATTGGCCACTCAAAATGGGCCACAAGACACTGTTGTGGTGTTGTCAGGATGAGGACAAGAAACAGAAACCACAGCCAAGTCAAAGAGAAGGTGCGAAACACCATGACACCATGGGGATGAAATGGTTTCCTTGCAACGGTGCCCTTACCATATCCTGTTGTCAGCAAACAGGGAACACAATCAACCAGCATACACTATCAATCAGGATCAAGCACACCAATGCACATACAGCCTACTATGATGTCACCATGCCCCTGGAGGTTACCCAGATCATCTGAGATTAATTGGAGTGGAGTACACCTAGCTCACTTGTTCTGAAGATCCAGGCACTATACCCACATGTTACACCAGCACAAGTACACTCTGCTTGGATGAAGATGAGTGAAATTCTCTGGAAAAAGGATACCAATCAGCTTACATCAGCAAGAACACTATTGGATGAGTGCAGCAATGAAGTAGACATTTTTGACATGAAGATCCCAGATGGGGTGGAGCAAATATGCTGGGGAATGAAGAAAATATCTGGCATGTTGGAAGGAAAGGCTGTTGAAATTGCCCTGGATGCAACATGTAAGCAACATCATACTTGATGCCTCTCAATTAACATGACCCACCAGATAATACAAATGCAAAGCACCTAGAGCTATATAGTGTGCTTGCAGAATATGATAATGCTGGCTTCCCACTGTAATACTGTCTTCTTTCAACTGCAACCTCAATTGAGATTGGGAAGCATACAAAAGCCTTACAACAGTGGGCTACTTGCCTTTGTGACCATTATCATGTTCACCCATGGTTTATCCATGTCAACAAGGATATGGCAGAAATTAGTATGTCCAAGTCAGTATGGCCATCAGCTAAAATCCAGCTCTGCTGGTGGCATCTATGGAGATCTGTACAAGAATGGTTAGCAAGAGAAAAACTGTCAACAACACCCTACCACCTCCTCTGGGCAAATCATGAATTTTCCTTCATCAGTGTTGACTTTCAGCCCCTCAGCACACCCAATGTTGCCAAGTTTGAGGGCAGAGTCCTTCTGGAACATGATGAGATCCCCCATGACAACATCATGCCTTCACTGTCCAATCACATCCCAAATCCATCTTTCAGCATCACTACCAAACCAGACATCAGCCCAGATGAATCCATCACAGGCACAGGCAGAGTCATCAGCAACACAAAACTTACAATTAAAGTAAAGGCACCAAAGCAACTGGAGAGCACACCATCCTGAGCATTCTGTTCCACTGACCTACACTAGAAGATAGGGCTGTCGGGGATGGCAGGCACCTTGTTTATGAATGTAACATAAAAGCTGAACACAGAACAACCTTACTAAGACTATTATTTACATGCCATATCTGGATAGGTAAACACCATAAAACCACATTGACCCAACCATCTGAGCCAGCATCAGCACCCCCTTGTGCTTGTGCTCACTATTCCCCAAAATACAACCACATCAATCTTAAATTTCTTCACTTCCAATGAACCAGCAATCTGAAAGAAGCTTGCATTGGAAAATGAGCTTCATTGTACACAGGAGATGATAACAAACTTACATGTCATTGTCAAACACCAATGTGTAGCTGTCTGTGAATGCAGGATAAGCACCACACATGTACCTGCCCAGCAACCATACAATGTTGATAACACCCAAGCAATTGAAGGTGTCAGCAGTGCTTACAAGGTCATGAGTCAGGTCAGTAACTTGAACCCAGAAACAGCTGCCATCAGTCAGGGACTGAGGCATTGACTGGCAAATGTGAGGTAACTGATGGATATCTTCGCATGGGGTGAAGTTGAAACCACATGAGTTATATTTTTGGAGGGCAGCCATCATCTTGAATCCAAGAGACCCACAATAAATGGGATATGCATTAATCAGTGCACACTTGTGTAGGGCCAAGCCAGGGTATGCACAAAAAATGCTGTCTGTGGTAGTAAAATTCATCACAGCTGTGCTGTGGAACTGAAACAATGGTGAGATGGTGGTCATTGTCTTGGACACAACAACATCAGTGTAGTGAGAACCATTGGAGAACATGAGGATGTTGCAGACAGCTGCAGCGCTGTAAGTGCTGGCATCGATGTGTGACTGGTGAATGATGTAGTAACCTGCAGGTGGCCAGTCAATGGACAATTTTGCGAGATAACCATGAGAGATCAATACCTTCACATTCAAGTTTCATACACAAGTAACACATATGATGCAAAGGGACATAGAGATCCAGATCAGTCAGCATCCATGTGCAGGTGTTTGCAGGCAATACCATGTGGAGCACAAAGGAACCAGAGATGACAGCTTTGCAAGAATGCAACATTTCTAGCAACACATTGGAGCTGGAAAAGAAGGGAGCCATCCTCATAGTGAGGCAGTAGTGGAGATATTTGTGTGCAAGTACTGCAGCCCTAGGAGAAGATTTGGCAAAGTCAGCAATGTCATGAATGTTGCAATAGCCAAGGATGTGATGTTGAAGTTCTGTTGGCAATCGAAACATACTTGGAAGATGAGAGCAATGTCAGCAGAAGCACAGACACAAGATTTATAGTACAGTATGGTTTAAGGGGTTGAGGGGAGTAAGGGGTGAGAAGGATGGTGACCAATGTAACATCCACAAAGTATGGGGAGCCTGAGGCAAAAATCGTATGACTTAGTGTAGTTGGTTGCTTGAGGGTAAATGAGCGACATGCAACTCAGGTAGTGAGTAAGGCTTAGCATGTCATGCTGCAAGGGCGAGATGTGGCAAACTGCAGCACAGCCTCACAAGCATACATAATATTGCAATAACACAGGCACTATCTACATAGAACATTTATTATGTGTCAAGAGAATGCAGAGTAAATTGCCCAACACAGCTAAGATTCAGGAGTGGCAGAGGATGCAGACACAGAAATCAGGAAACGTCTCACCAAGCTGATATGCCATTAGTATGCAGCCATCATTGACACATACAAAACATGCACACAAGAAGGACATTCATGATGTCCTGGAGGTCATCCTCTGCATGAATGTGCATAGGATGTTGATGGCCAGGGAGGATCCTGACAAAAACATATGTTGCATTTTCTTGATCATTTTGGTGACACTGTTGATCAAAGAATGTGATGTATAGCCTGTGTTGAACATGAACATGTGTGGAGGTGATTGAGCAGTCTTCAGGAAAATGGAACTGATTTCCACTGATTGTCATAGTGCCAGTATTGTCAATGTGGATGCTCAGTCTCTGAGGACCTGAGGTTCTGCCAAACAGGAAACCCCATACAGTATAAAGGGTGTTGTCCTCTTCAGCAGCCACAGATTGCTGTCTGTTATCCATTGTCTGTAGAGAGGAAAAACCATATGAGAAATAGTTGAAGATATAGGTGGTACTTACATGTAGTTTGAAAGTTGGGAGTGAGGCTGCATGTCATGCAACATAGACACTTAAATATGCAAGGTGAGGGGCTACCCCTTTATGACTGAGACACAATAGTGACTCAATAAATAACAAGGGGGCCCTCCTAACAATCAGCAATTGGCTGCATAAAACCACAGGTGGTCTTACCTCATGAGAAGTTGAAGGGAAAACATTTGTGTGCTGTGCAATTCTAACCAAAGTTTCTCATCTAACAGTGGGGCATCAATATCAGTGTCGAAGCCCACTAGGAGACATTAAGGCAACATAAAATGAACTTATGTTGCAATACAAACAACATACACAGCACAGCGAGATGTTGTGTGCCAATATGTGTATTTCCAATGTACATAATCAGATGGCTGCATTCACATAATGGTCTGCCTTTCCAGCTATGACAACACAGAGACAATTTTTAACACATCCAAATTTCCAGTAATGTGTCAGGCACACTGCTTTCAGCAACCTGGCAACTGTTAGGCCTGAAACAGATATCAGCCAATAACCATAGCAGCTATTTGCCTGTGAAGCATACCAGGCAATTTTTCTTGAAGGACAGCATGTGGGTGAATGACAGTCCTTCACTGTCAAGAGACCTTTTCAGAGGGTTGGTAGGTGGAGGCAGTGGATTGTGTAAGACCACCATTTCACACACTATTCCACTGAAAACAGATTTCTTGTCCTGTCTGAAATAGTAGTGCACTAAGGCAAAATGCATGATGACAAGAGCTCCATAGTTTCCAATGATAATTGGAGGGTGCAATGCTTTCATGATTCTGATCAAATGTGGGCAAGGGACAAATGATGTGTGTCAGCACAGCACATTCTAAGGCTCCCTTGGTACATTCTTGAACAGGCCAATCCAAAGTTCAGGTCTCTGTGAAGCATAAATTGTCTCAATGTGGACCAGGATAAGTAGAGGAAGTTGATACCATTACAGTAAGCAATGTCTGGGTCTGCATTCTCATCTTTCCTCTGAGGAGTGTGAGTGTAAGCCACCATACACATGAAGTCAAGGGGTTTTTGGGATGTACTGTGAACAGAGGGTGGCTAAGACAGATGGATGCCACACTGTCAGCCTCTTGTATGCATGAAACCAAGGTTGTCCCCTTCTTGGCTGGAATAAGTTTTTCAAGAGCCCTGATGTTGCTCACTATAGCAGTGAAGTTGGCCCTAGCTGTGTCAAAGGCAGCATCTCTCTGAACAGGAATGAGTTGGCAGCTCAGTTTTGTTTCTGAGAACTCTCACTTGAAAGAACTCAATAGCATGTACCCTCCCTCTGGACCTGTGAAAAAGTTTTGGTGATCAATCTGAAAAATCCCACTGATGAACAGTTCCATCATGTCGTCACCACTGTCTTTCACCACTGTGATGTCCCCAGAAAAGCTGCCTTGGAAGAACTCAGTGCAAGGGGCAAGCAGCAGAGTCATGCCATAGAAACCAACAGCACTTGTTTTCAGCATGTGTATGATGTTGTCTACCTCATCTGAGTTGTCCTACCATCTTTGCAGATCCTCAGAGGAAGCATGTGTGCCACTGGATATAGTGGTCAAGGCCATAGGTGGCATGGCATCAGTGGCATGCAAATGCTCTGTCAGTGATGATAAATTCTCAACAGATTCATGTTCTGTGGTATGACAACCAGTAGCCAGTCAAAAAGCACAAGTGGGCATGTAGGGACTACCACCAACCTGTAGTGGCTGACAGCATTCTCTGTTTATTGTTCAAGGAATGGGGGGCCATGGTTGTTTAAGCACAAGGGACAAAAGGGCAGTCCCCTAGAGGACAGAGGTATTTTAAAGGGACATGAAAAAAGGGGGATAGGGGTGCCATGTGGAGTCAATATGATGACCTGTGGCAGTTAAAGAAAAGATGCACCAGCAGAGGACAAAATGCACCATTGATGCAAGATCTTTGGGGACAACTTACATGGCAAGAAGTTTACAATAGTGTCCCACCTGGGTCACTGCCACAAGGACTCTGGACATGGGCACAGCTCAGACCTGCTATAAGCCAACTGCCAGTTGATGTTCAGCAACATATACAGGTGGTTGCTGCTGAAAAGGAGCAAAGTGAGAAGCAGCAAAAGTGTGAAGCAGATCAGGCATACCAAGTGAAATGGTGAACATTAATGTGGCTCAGACAGTTGATACCAAAGGCTGGTCAGTCTTCAACACAAGACATATTCAGAGTTGGCATGTGGGAGGCCAAGTACCTGAAATTGCCTTCGCATGAAGAAGTATGCACCCATGTCACATCATTCATTAAGGCAACTGGCAATGCAGCATTATGTCAGTGTGTATGTGTTGTATGCATGTGTGAGCTGATGAGCAGTGAAGGTTAGATTTTGCAGTCATGAATATTATAACCTTTAATAATGATGACAGGGAAAGAAGAGGTCATTAAAAACATACCCAATGCTGAATGCCATCTCATGTCCAAAGTTGAGCATCACATGCACAATTTATGGCAAGGCCTATTGCTGTTGAAGGCACACATGGATGAGACCAGGATGGGATGGGCATGTGGGGACTGCTTTCAAGCCTTGAGTGGCAACAGAATGCTGAAGCTAGCACTAAACAATAACATGTGGTTGGGAGATGCACTGCTGGGACTGTGAAAATTGACCTTTGCAAAAATGCTTTTGGTGGCATGGCATTATCCTTGCTGCTATGTTTTCAAGTTATACCCCAAAGACAGTTCACATGGACATAATCCTGCTCACCTTCAATGTGGCATGGCTGGCAACATCACATTGTATGAGGTCAATATGTCAGTGATTGCAAGCATGGTGGAAGGCAGTATGATGCTGCAAGAGGTCACAATGCTCAGCAACATTATCACAATCACATTCATAGGAATGAGGACATTGCCAAAGAATTGGATGTTGTGCACCTTTTGGGTGTGCTGGGAAGCAGTTCATGAAGCATTACTCCAGCTGAAAGCAAACAATCCTCTTTATCATGATATCATGATATCTACACAGTGACTGATGACACTACCTGACAATGAAATCCCAGTCAAAATAGAAGCCATTATCTGGTGTGAGGATGATGCTGCAGTCATGGCACAAGAGCACAAAGGTTATGTACAGGATAGCATGGACAATGAAATGGGTATGATTTTCATATCATGGACAATGGTGACTTATAATTCATGATGTTGACAGAGATCACCAATGAAGTAAACAAGGATGATATTGATGCTGCAATGAACAGTGATTATGGTTCCACTGGTGATGATGATGAAACCAAAGATGATGGTGAGAAGTTGCATGGACTGTATACAACTCTTAGCAGTGACTGAACCAACGATGTATAGAAGCAGATATCATACCTCTGCATGCTCTCAGTGTCATGGATACCAACCTTGCATGGGTCTCTTCTTTGGAGCTCATGATGTACATGCTCACCAACTTGATGGACACAACACAGGAAGGAGGATATGTGGTGTGCCACAGTGTCAGGCCTATAGGAGACTTTGGCAAGAATGCAATAGAGAATGGTACTCCCAATCTGCTTGCTGCAGCCTTCCCATGCTTGTTTCCTTATGGACTTGGTGGAGTTGAGGCTGAATGCTTGATTAATGTCAGCCTCTGCAAACATGCTAGGTGGGCAATGCAGTATTACAACTGCTGTTTTGTCATCCACCATGCATTCCCTTTTGTGATCTTTGCTATGATCCAAAAGTGGGATGCAATGCAGTCTGCTTGTCTGCAGATGCAGAGAAAAGACTTCAAATGAGATGCCCTGGCACTGTCTTGCCTGACTGTCACAGACTTACAGAAGGCAGAAGAGGAGGAAGGTAAGAAAGTGAAGATTAGCAATCCAAGGGTACAAGTATTGCAAAAACATGTAGTTGCAGCAAACAGTAAGGTTGAAGGCTCTGACAACACCCACACTCAGTATTGGGGAATGATATGGGGAACTTGTCTTTTTCTGGGTGGACCTATGATATGGATGACCATCAATCCTGCAGATGTACATGATCTGATTGCTCAAGTCTTGGCTGGAGAGGCAATCAATGTTGATAAATTTGACATTCTTGGCAGTCCTGATAGTTATCAGTGCACAATCAATATTGCTAGCAACCCATATGCAGCTGCCAGGTTTTTCAATCTCTTGATTGAAAGCACATTGGAGTGTTTGCTGGGCATTAAAAGGTGGCCATCATGAATCACTAGTCAGATGGGCATTCTTGGTGAACTGTCCAGGAATTTTGGTGTGGTGGAGGCACAAGGGAGAGGTACATTACACATGCACATGCTGCTATGGTTGGCTGGAAACCCTGACCCAGAAGAAATGCAACAGCTTTTGCAAACACCAACATTCCATGAGAAAATTCAAGAATACATTTGGGAGAACATACAGGCCCATGGATGACATTACAGAAGAGGATTTGAAGACAATGCCATGAAACTTGCAAATAGCATATTCACAGCCACCTGACCCTGCCACAGATGATTGGGCAAAAGAAAGTCACACACTTGAGTGACAGCTTCTGTGATCTCAACAGCTTCACACCTGTTGCTGCTCTACATGTCTTCAGGTCCAAAATGGGCAACTTCTATGTAAACAACATGCACCCTGGCCTCTCAGAGAAGATGTCTACATCGATGAAAAGGGGAACTGGAGACCAAAGAGAACCCATGGGTATATCAACAATTATTGTCCATTGATACTAACAAATTTGTGATGCAACAACGACATTAAGATTAACACCAATGGTGAGGATATGAAGGACATTACATTTTATGTTACTGCATATGCCATGAAGAAACAAAAAAGGTCTCATAACCTTTCTGCACTAATGGCATCAGCATTGGCCTACCATGAAAACAATCCTTGGTATGAGAACCTATGGGAATGCAACCAACTGCTACTATATTGCTGTATCAATGTCATCAACTGTGAGGCAGAATTGTCAGGACCACAGGTGGTGTCTTATATCATGGGTTATGGGGATACATTCAGGTCACACAGTTACACACCATTATACACCAGTGTGCTATTCTTGGCCATCAGATGAATGTTTCCATGCCTTTCAAGTGCAAAAGTTGACAGGTAAGTATGGAGCCATGTATAACATTGGGACTGAATACTCATCTCCCTGCAATCAGAACTGGGGTCCTGGGGTCATAAGCAGCAAGAGCACAGTGGCCTTGCTGATGAGGTTGTCCTTGCTGTTGGCATGGAGGTTATGGTAACATTTAACATTTGGACCAGTTTGGACATGGCAAATGGCACCCATGGACACACTGAAGAAATTGTATTGGATGTAAGAGAGGAGACAGCAAAACTTGGTACACACTGTGTCAACTTGCAATATCCTCCTTGCTACATTTTGGTCTGCATGAGCTGAATGAAAGCTGAGGGGCTGGATGGCTTACCACAAGGCATTCTTCCAATCACGCTGCTCTCAAGATCCTTTATGATCATGACTGCAAATGGCGAGAAAAAGACAGTGACAAGACAGCAATTACCTGTTACACCCACATACACATTCACAGATTATCAATCACAAGCACAGACAATTGAATATTGCATTGTCAACATCAGCATGCCTCCATCTGGCAGTCTTACACCATTCAATGCATATGTGGCATTGTCACAAAGCCATGACAGAGACACAATTCAACTGTTGTGCAACTTCAATGAAAGGTTATTCATGCAACATCCAAGTGAATATCTTTGACTGGAGGATCAACAGCTGGCAACACTAGATCACAAGACACACATTGACTGGGAGAGAGTGAAAACAGCATAAAATCCAGTACAATTTCCATTACAATTGAGAATCATTTTCCAGTAGAGCAGTGTCTTGTATATCTCTTGTGTGTGAACTGTGTCAAGTACCTAGCATCACATGTCAACCCCCTGAGCTGAATTGGAGTTTGTTTTTGGGAGGATTGCAGTTGACAAAAAATGCACAATGAATTTTGGGGGGCAGTGACCTTGTAAACAAGGTGATGAAACTGTGGTGGTAATGATTGAAAATCATTTTTGTGTCCATCCATTCATACCTGGGTACTTGCATCCAAGTCCTGCAGGCATCTGTCAGTGGCCTGTCAAACAGATGTATAAATTCTGTGAAGAACACAACCTCCAAGAAGTCTGGGCATACCTATGGGAAAATTGGTGCTTCTGTGGCCATTGGGAGCTTTGGGCATGGTCTGCAGAACCTAATGAGATTCTGAGATTAAAAACTACTATGGTTATGGAAAGCCAGTAAGTCAGTTCAACCAGAAGGCACAAATCATGGATCACACTCATCTTTGACAACAGCTGGCATTGCATAAAGGTGGATTTTCTACACCATTTTTCAAAACCCTGTGTGGACCTTTTGGTGTGGATCTTAATTATGAAGCTTGTTCCATCATATCATAACAAGCTGGACCACTTACTGAATAATATGAGCTGCTTCCAAGAGCTATCTTCATGGTGGAAGTCTTTCAAGCACAAATGGCAACATGCAAGCAACACACCTATCACAATTCCATTAAATGATAAATACCAGCCAGATACCCACAAGTGGGTGTGTACTTGCCCATATTTTGTGAAAAGCCAGTTCCTCATTTGCAAGCATCTCATACAAAGTGTACATATGGTCAGCCCAATTTTTTTCTTGGAGGTTCAGCACCGTTGAACATTACCTCTCTGGTCCCATCCAACACTTATCACCCTGGACAACAGCCTCCCACATCCCTCCATCACTTTGGAGCAAGTAGACAGAGGTGCAGAAACTGAGGGGGACATGCTGAGGTTGGAGGGAGAGATGTTGGATGAGGGCAGAGATGAGGATGCATGTGAACACATTGTGGATACAGCAGCTCATCATGGCATGGGAATGGATACATGCACCTTCCAAGAATGTTTCCAAAGCATTATCATGAACTTCTGTGACTTCTGTGATGGGCTGGAGTATCAGATCCAGTTCAATGATCACAGAATGTTGCATACCATTGAACATGAGGGTGCATCCTTCATTTGGCTGATGGAAAATTGTCTTGACAGAGAGAGATGAGCAAACTCTTCACTCAGACAGAGTCTGACCACATGGGAAAAGGGAACAAGAAATGCAATGTTTTATCACTCATGGCCATCATTATCCAATCAAGCTACATAATAGGAGCCGTGTTCCAATCAACAAGAGTCCCAGGAATGGCATATCCATTTAATATAATTTTCTTTTTCACAATGTATCCATTATTGTTCACCAGGTACAATGCCTGATCATCTGAATCTGAATTTGGCTTCATTTAAATGAGTCTTTAACTCAGCCCTAATAGAGTTGCCACTGGAACATCATGTGATTGATGGTACTCAAATATTTTGGTACATCACTTGATTGTTGGGGGTTGGTTGAGCTAGGTAACTTCAAAGCCTTATGTTGCACTCAACATGACACTCATGTGAAAGTCCTCCACTCTGATCAAGGTGGTGTTATGTTTTCACCCCTGTTTTTGCCTTACACTTGCCTTGTTTCTGTTCTGATGGACTTACTTCCTTTTTTGGCTATCTTCTTGTTGATCTGATGGCCCTTTACTCCCACCACTAGCATTAGTACCTCATAACATGCTTAGGACATGTGTCATTGTTGTTCAACCAGTGGCATAGTTGGCTTGTTACATGCAGGCACCTCATGGTCCATTTCCTTGTAGTATTTAGAGTGTTGGCTCAAGTCCTGGAACCCCAGACTTGAGCTGCTCAATCATACACAGTGATCCTCAGAACTTCACCCTCAGTGTCCCTAAACAGGACCACTCTTACCAGCATTGCCCAAATCCTCTGTCAGTTACAGAGGTTACCTCAGCAGTTTGCTAGGTAGAAACTATAGTCTGCAACTGAGCTCACCTTACACTTTGACTTTGGTCTCAGTGTAACAAAAGCTCAAGTCTCCCCAGCCTACTGGCTGAAGGTCACTGTTTAGTGTGCTACCATGAACCCCCAAAACAACCAATGTTGGGTGCTGTTGCAACCCACATGAGAAGAATTGTCATCTGACAAAGAACAGGAAAGCACTGTCACAGACACCTCCTCCAACAAACCCAAACAACTGGATAGAGGTTTTACCTCTGGTATCCTCTCAAACCTCTTCAACCAGTCTCTCACCTCACTTGGTACTCCCATCCCATCTGTACCTACCCCTGTCACAACTCTTGCATCCCTTGCCCCCACCACAGAATATGATGTCCAGTTCATTGTCAAAGGCAACAATTGGCACTACTGCTGTCAAGGCCACTGAACTAAAGATTGGTTCCCCATCTGATTTCAGCAGTGACTAGAAGAATGCCATGAGCTGGCTGTTTTCAGTCCAGACCTACCTCATGGTCAATGAAGAAGTATACAACACTGACACCACACAGGTTGTCTATGTGTTGTTGTACATGAAAAAAGGAGTTGCGTGCTCTTGGGCAGCAACTTTCCAGAAAACTTGCCTTGAAAAGACTGCACTGAGTTTTGGGAAGTTCACAGACTTTGTTGCTGCATTCAAGGCATCATTCACCTCCCCTGACTCCACTGGTGTTGTGATTGCAAAATTGTGCACTGTCAAGTCTGTGAAGTCCAGGTTTGAGACTGGACTGGAGACTGATGCAGGTACATGAGGCCAAAGGGTCAGGAGCAGAGGGGGAGCAGAGGTACAGATGGTTGACTGGTTGGACTTAGCAACTGAGGATGCAGTGCTATTCCCTTGCATGGGTTGCAGTCCAAGTCTGAGGCCAAGACAGAAGATTTCAGAGGAGACTTATTTGATTTCAGACTGGAGAAGTACAAACTGAGTATATACAGGTTTATGTACTTGAGACAACTATAGTACAGAGACCAGTAATTCCAGTCTCACAAGGATTGCTAAGGAAATTGGTAAGGATAGCATTAGTAAGATGTGACAAAGATGACCAGAGACCAGGACAGAGACAAGGCAGGCTCAACTGAGGTGACACTTAGTAACCACACTGCAAAGCAGTGTTAACCATGCTAGGCCAACTGGAGGTAATGTTTGGTGAGGCTGAGGCCAGACTGAATGAGTGTGAGGCTGAGTCCAGCCAGGGTTGAGGCACAGCTATGACAGTATCCCCCCTCTTAGGGGTTGAACCCATGAGACCCCTGCAAGAGCAGTAGGCTGAGTCCAAACTTTGGCTGAGTTTGAAAAAACTGATACTTGTGATTTGCTAAGCCCTTTGCATCTTTCCTTTGCATTCTACTCATCATGTCCAAATCAAGGCTGATCACCATGACTGAAACGACAAAGGCTGGGTCCTCATTGACTGGACCCAGGTGTTGGACAACACCTTCAAATATGACACCAATGATGAGGAAGAGATGATGCAGGCAAAGGCAAAGGAGAGAAAGTGACAGAAGGTGGCTGAACAAGCCTGATGAGAGGAGCAGGCACAGCTGGAGGCCAAGAGACAGGAGAGGGAGTGGGTCGAGGCTGAGAGAGCTGAGTGGAAGGCTGAGGAGAAGGGGGTGCATGAGGAGGAGAAGCACAAGGCTGAGGCCAAGAAAGGTGATGAGGCTGGTGGTAGTGAGGCCAGTGCAGTGAGAAAAGTGGTGATGGACCCCAGGTAAGTGCTCCTTAATGGTTTTGTGTGTGTCCCCTTATCTTTTATTTTTAGCTGTACTCACTGTACCTGGTCCAAGGTCATCTGTGAATTCCTCATAGATGGCAACAAGAAGTGCATCACCTGCATGTGATGCAACATATTGAAGGGAAAGTGCTGGTGGCCCAGAGATGGGAAGGACACTGAGGCTGGTGCCAAGGCCAGTACAAAGGTTGACAAGGGGAAAAAGAGGAAGGCTGATGAGGAGATGCCTGAGCCTGGGCTGAGCAAGAAGAAGAGGGCGAAGGTGAGTACAAAGCCAGTCAAGGTGCTAGACCTCAATGAACCCAAGGTTGGCAGGAGTAGACTGAAGGAGGCCCAACACCAGAAGGTACTTGGGCCTAGAGGGCAAACTCAAGTGGTTGATTGAGGCAGCAGGACTGATTGCCAACAACCTGGCCAGTCTCCATGACTTGCAGGAGGCTGCCATTGAGAACTCAGGCTGGATTGCTGATGCTCTTGAGGCCATCCTTGACAAGTCATATGGGTATGGGTTGGCAGTCACTCCCTTGGACTCAGGCTCATCTGAGCTCAACTCCAATGAACTGCATGAGGAGGCCAAGTGGCTACAGGCCAGTGAAGAGAGTGGGGAGGCTGAAGGGGAGGACAAGTAGACAGTAGTGTAGCACCTAGTAACTCATTTTTTCCTGCCAATGTCAAGTCTCCAGTGTCAGTTAAAGTAAAGTGAGAGAAACAAGAGAAAAAGTACAAGGTAAGTAAGAGATCAGGGAGGAACTAGATATGGAGAGAAAATAGAAAAGAGAACTGAGGCTGGTTGAGGCTAGTCCTCATTGGAAAGGGCTTGGTTTATTGGGGTAGCAGGCATGGAACTCTTATATGAGTTCAGAAGCATTGTCTAGTTCTGTGGCAAGTACCCAAGTCATTTCTTCATCAGTCCCTTCATAGCCAGTCCACCAGGCTAAATACTGGAGCCAACACTGATGACACTGTTCAACCTTGGAGTTGAGGATTTCAGCTACCTTGAACTCTAGGTCACTGTCAACTTTGACTGGTGGGGGTGGAGGTTGAGTCTGGTTCAGGATGGTATTAGGGAAGGCTGGCTCAAGTTGGGAGACATGGAAGACCAGGTGTACTGTGTGCATTGAGTCTGGCAGGCACAGGGTGAATGAGTGGGTACCAGCTTGAGCTATGACTGGGTACAGCCCAAGGTTTTTCTCTGAGAGCTTCTTGGAAGGCCAGGTTGACTGGAAGTACTTGGCTTTAACATCAACTTGGTCACTGACCTTGAAGTCCAGAGCTGGCATGTGTTTGGCATTGGCTGTCCTTGGTAATGCTGTTGTGTGAGGGTCATCTCCTCACAGGGGTACTGGTGTAACAAGTCCAGGTCAACTGCATAGTCATGAGCCCAAGTGGAGGTGAGGTCACACTCTGGGTACACCAAAATGTTGGGGTGGTAGTCCTTATTAGCAAAGAAGGGGGATACACTGGTAGTTGTGCTAGGGGCATTGTTATATGCAAACTTGGCCAAAGGTAGCAGGTTGGCCCAGTTGTCCTGTTGATAGTTACAATAGACTCAGAGGTATTGTTCCAAGGTCTGGTTAGTCCTTTTGGTCTGACCATCACCTTTGGGGTGGTAGCCTGATGTGAAATGTAGCTGCATATCTAGGGCCTTACTGAGTGACTGAAAGAAATGTGAGATGAACTCCAAGCCTCAGTCTGAGGTTACATGGGCTGGTATTCCATGCTTGGAAAAGACATGGAGGAGGAACAGTTTGGCAAGTTCTGGGGCTGTGATAGTGTCATGGGCAGGGATAAAGATGGCCTGCTTGGAAAGCTGGTCAACTACTATGAGGATGGCTGTGAAGCCAGATGAGGCTGGGAGTTGCTTGATGAAATCCATAGATATGGAATTCCATGGCTTCTCCAGCACTGGAAGTTGCTTGAGGAGGCTGTAAGGCTGGTGGCAGGGGACCTTAGCCTGAGTACAGCCATTGCAAGACCAGACAAAGTCTTTGCCAAATGTCCTGAGGCCAGGCCAGGTGTACTCATGCTGGATGAGCTCTAAAGTGTGGCTTTGGCCAAAATGGCCAGACAGGGGATGGTCATGCTTAAGCTGCAAGACCCTAAGGCAGAGATCATTTGAGTCCAGCACATAGATCCTTCCATCAAGATGAAGGAAGCTGGTGTCATCTATGGACCACGGGGGATTGGACATGTCAGACAGATGGAGTTGTGAGTCCAGGTCATCCAGCAGCACTGTTAGGATGTCATTATGGAGTTTCTCAACATCCATTAGTACAACTGTGCATAAAACTGGGTACTTGAGGTAAGTAGCACAGAGGGAGACCACTAGTTGCTCCTGGGTGAAGACTGGTCTCAGGTTTTGCAGGTTCACTTGGGCATAGCCACTATCCCCCTCTTTGGGGTAGATGTCCCATCATCTAGTTAGGGCATCAGGCTTAGCCCCAAGCTTACCAGGCCTGAACCAGATGATCATATTGAACTAGGAGAGGAACTCAGACCAGTGAGCCTGGTGGCAAGTGAGTACCTTAGAGGTAGAAAAGTACTCTAGATTCTTGTGATTGGTGACAATGTCAACCAGTGAGGCCAAGCCCCCAAGGTAGTGATGCCACCATCCAGAATGCTTCAAAGATGGCAAGCAATTCCTTATCATGGGTGTCATAATTCAACTCCAGGGTGGTCAGAGTCCAGGAGTAGAAAGCAACCAGATGTATTTGGCTGTCACCACAGGTAATAGACCATATGCCAGTGATAGCATAGTCCAATGCATTGGTCTCAACAGTGATAGGCACTCTGGGGATGAAGTGAGTTAAGACCAGAGTGCACAGATCCTTTCCAATTTTGGAAGGTAGGATCACATGGATGAGCACTATAAGTGAGTGTGGGAATGGTGTCAGTATCTGCAGAAATGGTGGAGATATGTCAAAAACTGGAATGCTATACACAGGCACTTAAGAATCTTTATTGGCACTTAACTTGCTTCCTTCCTTTTTCTTTGTCATTGATGACTCATTCTTGTGTGACAGATGACTGCCAACATTCCTGGCTGTCATTCTATGCATGAGGGCTATAGTCTTCATCTCCAATCATCAGCAATATCCATGTCCATGTCACCAAACACCTTTGGTGTGCTAATAGGGCTATCATTTACAAGGTTCACCAGTTCTGGGGGGGTGTCAGTGAGCTTGTCAGGACTGGAAGCACCACCATGGGGTAAGTCCTCATCATCCACATCCCCCATCTCACTGAACCAGTCTTCAATAGTAGTGATGAAGCAATGCCAATCAAAGTCATCATCATCTGATGATACACTCAGTAGATCAGGGAGCAAGACTTCATTGTTGAGTTCATTCAGGGCATGCACTGAGAAGGGCACCCTCTTTGTCAGAATTAATTGTTACAGCATGTGTGGATCCCTTCATAGTGACAGGTAGAACTTCTTTCTTTTTATCAGGATCAGGACATTGAGCTTTATATTTATAGTGCTCCCTCAAGCCACAGTTCCAGCAGGGTCCTCACTGGCAAGCATGCCCTCTGGAACTTCCCCCTCATCCCTAATTCCTTCCATTCCCTTGCCCCTGACTGGAGTAATTCCCAGGGGTCAAAGCCAAGGCCTCATCACCATTGCAAGCCTTTCATTTTACTCATGAGTTTCAAGTCTCTTTACAGCCTCACCATTCTGACTCTTCAATAATCAGGGAGATGAGGACATTGGGGTCAATGGTTTGTGTCAGGCTGCACAGGCAGGTGGTTGCTAGCTGTCCAGATGCAAAGCTAGTGAGGTACTTAGGCAGTGATTGGATGATGGTCAAGTGGTAATCCTTTTCTTCAATCTGTACACTAACAGCAGCTAACTTGTCTCTCTTCATATATGGATCATCCAAGAACTGGCAGATGTCACTGTTGACAGGGCACTGCAAGTTTAAAAACTTGGTGCAAAGGTTGGTCTGTGTGTAAGTACCCTTCTCTGTGTATTTGCAAACAATTTCATTCCACATAGCTGCAATGCTGTTAAGGCTATGCACCCAGAAGGCAGTGGAATCAGGGATCCATTGGGTAAGTAAGTGTTTCACCATATTTTCACTTTTCTGCCACTTAGTGAGTTCATCAATGTCAGGAGGGACTACAGTCATGAATCCATCCTGATTGGTGGAGGTCATGCTGACAGGGGAAGGGGAGGTGCCATTGAAATGGGACCACAGTTCCTTAGCTTTGATGGTGGTCTGGAAGCAAAGGGCAAAGATCACCCAGTTCATGCCTTTGATGTCAAGCTTCAGAATGTTGCCAAGGAGTGTGCCAGTGGTGACAGGGATAGTGGCAGTCATTTTGAGGGGTAATTGAGAACTGGTTTGGCAGCAAGAATATCAAAACAAAGGTGAGATGTTTGTAGGCTATTAGAGCTCAGGGCTCATAACCTCTCAGATATATCTATATGAAGTATACTCAGTCACATGCAAGTAGCAACAACATCTGGATATTCACCTATATGAAGTATACTAGACACAAGGATAAGTAAAGTAAAGAAAAGGGGCAAGTATTCATGCTCACCTCAGTCACATGCAAGTATGACAACATCTGAAGTGACAAGTCTACTGTGCAAGACCAAATACTGTAGGTATTACAATACTGAAACCTGCAGATGTTGTGTCATATACCAAGAAACCCACAGTTTGGTCTTACATTCAGAATGCTGAGTCAACACTGAATACCAAAACAAACTCTGTTCCTCACTATACTTTTCTAGTTAGCTTTTGTACTGCCCTCACTTGTGCCAAGGCAGTGTCTGTCTTCAGCTCTCAGACCCCTGCCTCCTTGCTTGACTTTTAGTTAGTTCCTGGCATCACTATTTAGTCCCTCACCAGTAACCCTGGCCTTTGGGTTGCTGGTCTTTGGTATATATACTCTACATATGTTGTACTTAGCTCCTCAGTCTGAATATCAACCTAGTTCACCCCCTATGCTCCTAGCTTAAGCTTGAGTTGACTCTCAGCTTTTGCTCCTGACCCCCCTCAGCTTACTCTGACTTCAACCCATCTTGCACAAGGGTCTAGCACACAAGCCAAGACCAAGGGTTGTTGCACCCAGTGCTTGGCCTTTGGCCTTTGATCCCCAACCCAGTCATGAACTTAACAGTATATTCAGACTACCACTTGTGCAAGTCACTCACCATCCATGACCAGAACACACACCCAAGCTCAAACAGACCACACTTTAGAATCTGCCTCTGCCTTGAGACCAACTCAACCAGAAATCTCAGATGACCCTCACTGCCAGACTTCTGCAATCATGCAGCAGTTCCAAGGATTCTTAGCCCATCATTCTGGTACTACACTGGCTTCCAACAATTGAGGTACACCAACACCAGCTGGTTGTCAACCTCCCACTCCCTTTGGCAACCCTGGAGGTGATGGTGACAATGACCTGGATGACTCTGACCATCACTCCAGTGATGGCAACAATGACAACAATGATGATCCTTTCAGGCCTAATCCTGAGGAAGGTGAAAATGAGGAAACTGAAGAAAACCTCCAAACCATGAGGGTCTTGGGCAGTCTCACCAGGGCCATACAGTCTCTTGCCCAGTCTTCCTGCTGAGACACTGAAGGAAGCTCAGGATCAGCCAAGGTCTGAGAGCCAGACACCTTTGATGGCACCAACCCAAAGAAGCTCTGGCAGTGCCTCATCCAGTGTGAGCTGACCTTCCAGAGCAAACCCCAAACCTTCCATGATGACCACCAAAAGGTGGCCTTCACTCAATCCTACCTCAAGGGAATGGCACTTGAATGGTTCAGGCTGGACCTTCTCCTCACTGGCAAACCTGAGGATTCACCCCTGTGGATGGACAACTGGTGTGAGTTTGTCATTGAACTCCAGTTGACCTTCAGTCCCCATGACCCAGTAGTGGAAGCCAAGAACCAGCTTGACCACCTAACCATGAAAGACAACCACTGCATCAACAAATACATGGTCGAGTTCAACAGGCTAGCTACCCAGGTCTGGGGTTATGGCAATGGGGCTCTCTGCCACTTCTTCTATGCCAGTCTTCCCAACTGAATCAAAGATGAGATACACCAGGTAGGCAAACCCTGCACCCTTGAAGACCTTTGCCATCTAGCCCAGGACATAGACACCTGCTACTTGGAATGACATAAGGAGGTCCAATGCCAGAGCTGGTCTTCTGGTAACCAGAACTTGTCAAAGACTGGCAATAAAGACCCAAACACTGACAAGGGGAAAACCTTGGCATCCAACACCTCCCAGTCCCCCACTGCACCAAAGACTGGCAGTACCAACACTGAGTCTTCAAAGCCCAAGCTATCCAGCAACAAGCTCAGCAAGGATGGAAGGTTAATGGCTGCCAAGTGGAAGTGACACTTTGACCTAAAGCTCTGCATGTTCTGTGGAGGGGAAGGTCACATAGCCAAGGAATGCCCCAAGGAGGTGGCCAAAGCTTGAGCAGCTGCAGCAGCTCTGGAAGCCACACTGGAGGCCTCCACAAAGGCAAAAAAAAATAGTTGGTGGTCATCAGAACCTCACATACCCTGAGGACTGTGTTGACTCTGGTGGTGTGCTCTTGGAGGTTAAGCTCAATGTGTCTGCTCTTTGCAACCCAAATAGTCTTATGACTACCATTTCTTTAGCATCCTATGACAAGCCAATGTTCCTGGTACTTGTCAACTCTGGCTCTACACACTGTTTCATAGATACAGAATTTGCAAATAAAATCTCTGTTCCCCTTTACTCTGTCCTGCCAGTCCAGCTCTGGCTGTTCAATGGCACTTCCAACTCAGTCATCACCCAGGCAGCAGACCTCATCTTCATTTTTCCCTCTGGTGATGCAACCCCAGTCACCCTCTATGCAACCCCACTGGACTCCAAATGCAAGGCAGTCTTAGGATACAACTGGCTCACCCAACACAATCCATCAATTGGCTGGGTCTCAAGCAGTATTAGATTCCAGATGCCCACACAATGAGTGCCAGACCCCCCAATGTCACCCCCTGACCCTGAGCCTATGGCTCCTGGACCAACCATTTTTGGCTCTAATGAGCATCTGACCCCACAATTAGAGAAACTGGTTGCACCAGGCTTGACTTGCTCACCCATTGCCTTCATCAATGCCATGGCCTATGTCCAGGCATGCAAACTTGAAGGGTCTTCTCAGTTCAGCCTCCAGCTCCATCCCTCAGCTCTCACCTCCCTTTGGTCTTCAAAAGTGGAAGGTGCACTGAACCTCTCTGGCATTCCACCAGAGTATCATGATTACACTGACATGTTCAGCAAATCCAAAGCCAACTCTGGCACCCCACCAAGAACACAATCTTAAGATCAAGCTGGAAGGAGACACATCACTGCCCCTTGGCCCTATCTACTCCCTATCACTGGTAGAGCTTGAAGCTTTCCAGGCCTTCCTAGATGAGCATCTGGCTACTGGGTTCATCCAACCTACCTCTTCCCCTCACAGAGCACTGGTCCTCTTTGTCAAGACAAAGGATGGCTCCCTTCAGCTTTGTGTCAACTTCCAGGGCTTGAACAAGATCACCAAAAAGGACCAATACCCACTCCCCCTCATCACCAACCTCGTGGACTTGCCATCCAAGGCCAAGATCTACACCAAAATGGACCTCAGGCACACTTACAGTGGCTCACAGAATTGTCCCAATGTGTGCATGTTTTTCATTAATCATGGTGTAGTGAGTGAACTATCAGTATTGAGTCCAAGGTGTTTGTGGATGGATTAAAGCAGCTGGCCATGGCTCTCTGATGAGCCATATTACATAATATTTGGATAGAAACTGATCACAGAATACCCAAATGAAAATGAGAGCTCATTGGGACAATTATGTAACTTTGTGATATACTGGAGATGTAGTCCTTGGGAACACATATAAAACATGGTGAGATGCTCACCAATGCTTACATAATGTATTACATGGTCTACTGAGTGATTTGTCAACATACAAATAATGCCAAACAGTGATTTTGCACCCCTAAGCCTCCTTGCTCTAACACAAGTTAAGAAATCACCATTCTGGCTCATCAGAGACATACTCTCAGGGCAACCTCAGCAAATGCTAGTGTACACTATAGTATAATCAATAGAATATGCTATCAGCACCATTGGTCTCTTCAGAAACCTGCTGGAATTCATTTCCTGCACTGTTTCCCCACCAAAGTCCCATGTGTCCTGGAATTAATCAGTACTGTGAGAGCTGAGAATGATGTGGAGGTCCAATCTGGCATTCATCCTATCATGAACAAACCAATCACCCACTAACTACTACATCACAGCTGAAGAAAAGCCTGCCTGAATGCTCAGGTGAAGCACAACCCTCCTGGGCACTCCCCCAGTATCATGGGGGGGTTGGCCAGACTGTACTCTGAGCTGAACTGGGGATCACTGGGAAGGAGTTATTTGATGATATATGACTAAAGGAAATATCCAGTGCCAGATAGAAGGCCAGCAATGTGCAACTTGGTAGCTCAGTAGCATATCCCTCCCATGGTACTTGGAGTGAGAGAGGGTTTACTGTAGCTTCACCCTGACCTCCATACCAGTTTCTCCTTCACATAAATGCACTAGTTAATGGGTGATTGGTTTGTTTATGATAGGATGAATGCCAAATTGGACCTCCACATCATTCTCAGCTCTCACAGTACTGATTAATTCCAGGACACATGGGACTTTGGTGGGGAAACAGTGCAGGAAATGAATTCCAGCAGGTTTCTGAAGAGACCAATGGTGCTGATAGCATATTCTATTGATTATACTATAGTGTACACTAGCATTTGCTGAGGTTGCCCTGAGAGTATGTCTCTGATGAGCCAGAATGGTGATTTCTTAACTTGTGTTAGAGCAAGGAGGCTTAGGGGTGCAAAATCACTGTTTGGCATTATTTGTATGTTGACAAATCACTCAGTAGACCATGTAATACATTATGTAAGCATTGGTGAGCATCTCACCATGTTTTATATGTGTTCCCAAGGACTACATCTCCAGTATATCACAAAGTTACATAATTGTCCCAATGAGCTCTCATTTTCATTTGGGTATTCTGTGATCAGTTTCTATCCAAATATTATGTAATATGGCTCATCAGAGAGCCATGGCCAGCTGCTTTAATCCATCCACAAACACCTTGGACTCAATACTGATAGTTCACTCACTACACCATGATTAATGAAAAACATGCACACATTGGGACAATTTTATGAGCCACTATACCATCTGGTCCAGATTGCTGATGGTGATGAATGGAAAACCATGTTCCACACTTGGTATAGGTCCTTTGAATGGCTTGCCCTGCCTTTTGGTCTATCCAATGCCCTGGCAGCATTCCAATGGTTCATCAACATGGTATTTGCTGACCTCCTAGACATATGCATCATGGTCTACCTGGACAACATACTCATCTACTCCAATGACAAGAACTCACACCAGCAGCATGTTAAAGAGGTTCTGTGCTGACTCTGGAAGTGTGGCCTGTATGCCAAACCAGAAAAATGTGAGGTCCACTCCAAGTCAGTAGAATACCTAGGCTACTGTCTTTCACCAACCAGTCTCACAATGTCTGGCAAAAAAGATCAAAGCCATCTGTGACTGGCCTGAGCCCTGGAAGGTCAAAGACATCCAGTCCTTCCTAGGCTTCACCAACTTCTACTGATGTTTCATCTACAACTACTCAGACATCATTGTCCCCTTGACCCACCTCACACAAAAAAACATACCCTGGAACTTCTCTGAGGAGTGCCAGTCAGCCTTCAATGTGCTCAAAGAAGCTTTCACCACCACTCCTATCCTTACTCACTTCATCCCCAGTGCTCAACTCACAGTGGAAACTGATGCTTCAGACTATGCCATCACTGGCATACTGTCCATTACTGGCAAAGACAACCAATTTTGCCTGGTCACCTTTTACTCCTGGACACTGTCTGTGCCAGAACTCAACTATGACACCCATGATAAGGAGCTACTTGCTATCTTTGAGGCCTTCTGGGCCTGGAGACACTACTTGGAGGGTGCCCCTCTACCCATTGATGTGGTCACTGACCACAAAAACCTAGAATACTTCTCAACCTCCAAGGTACTCACATGCTGGCAAGCCCAGTGGTCCAAGTACCTGTCACACTGCAACCTTTTCATTCAATTCCACTCAGGTAAGCTCAGTGCTAAGCCCAATGCTCTCACTAGACAATGGGACATCTACCCCAAAGAGGGGGATAGGGGCTATGCCCAGGCAAATCCCCACAACCTCTGACTGGTGTTCATGCAAGAACAGCTGGTCTCAGCTCTCTGCACCACATGCTTGGAGTACCTTGTACTACATGCCAGCCTCCTAATGGACATAGAACAACTCCACAATGAAATACTCACTGCACTACCTTCAGACCCACTGTCCCAACACTGACTCACAGACACCTCTGATCCTCAGTGGTCAGTCAATAGCACCAGTCTGCTGTGTCTCAATAACCAGATCTATGTACCAGCATCAGTAAATCACTTTTGCTGTCCAGAGCTGTCCAGCACTGGACAGATTCCCTAGGACTACCAGCTCACAAAGTGGTCTACTGATGAGATGCCAATGACCTTCAGCTCAAAGTCCTTTGGTACAAGCATGATCATCTGCTGTCAGGACACTTTGGCCAGAATCAGATGTTGGAACTGATCCAGCAAGAATACACCTGGCCCAGCATTCACACCCTCATCAAAGAGTATGTGAGGTCTTGCACCATGTGTGCAAGAGCCAAAACACCCAGACACTGACCATATGGTACCCTGAAACAACTGCTGATACTGGAAAAGCTGTGGAATTCCATCTCTATGGATTTCATTGAACACCTGCCAGTGTCCAGTGGTCATGCTGCTATCCTGGTGGTTGTGGACCAACTATCCAAGCAGGCTATATTCATACCCTCCTACAACACTATTACCTCCCCCAAGCTTGCTAAGCTCTTCCTACTCCACATCTTCTCAAAGCAGTGTCCCAGCACATGTAACCTCCAACCAAGGCTCTGAGTTTGTCTTGCATTTCTTCTGGTCCTTGGGTAAAGCACTGGATATGTGCCTGCACTTCACTTCTGGATACCACCTGGAAGGAGATGGCCAGACCAAGCAGGCAAACTAGACCTTGGAACAGTACCTCTGGGTATATTGCAACTACCAACAGGACAACTGGGCTGAGTTACTTCTGTTGGCCAAGTTTGCCTACAACAATGCCCTGAGTGCTACCACCAGTGTTTCCCCTTTCTTCACCAACAAGGGTTACCACCCTAACCTCTCAGTCTTCCCTGAAAGGGACTTATCCTCAGCACAGGCTAGGGACTATGCCATGGACCTAGACAAACTACACCAGTTCCTATGAGAAGAGATGGCACTAGCCAAGCTAGATACCAAGGTCTGGCAGATGTGAAAAGGCTACTGCATCAGTAAATCACTTTGAGCTGTGGAGCTCTCCACAGTGCTCCATAATACACAGAGTCCCCTAGCTAGGTCCAGGCTGGACAGATGCACCCAACAACACTTTTTGCTATGGCTAGTTGCCTGTTACTATGGAATGGTCACATTGTCATGGAACTTTGTCCAGTATCTTACTTACTATGGATTGCTATGGAACTTTCATGCTTAGATATCACTGTACAAAACTGGCCAGACTGTATTCTCCTTGGGGTGTTGTCCAGTACTTGCCATCTCAATGTTTACTTTGCAAACGTGTGATCACTCTACAACTAAGCACAGTTCACAGCAGGTATGACAGGAACAGGAGCATTGGCATCAATTGCATACTACATGTAATGACAGGTATGACAGGACTAGGTAATATGAAATCAATCAAGGACTGCCTGAATGTGCTGGTACCTCTCTACATTCAAATCAACCTCTTGCAGTGCAGCCCTGATATGAGGAGTCAGTGTGAGCATGTCAGCCACCCCAGTACTTACCATCCTTCCTTCACCCACTGAGAAAGCTGATTGCACAACCTCACACCATGATAGGGATTACAAAGGATGTCATTCAGCACCTTCATCATGCCATGGAAAATGGAATTGTAAGCCTTGCCAGAGAATTGAGGCATCATCTTTCCTGTGCCATTCTTCACAAATCCATCCAACACACAATGATACTGCAAGAAAAGTTTGAGTTGCAGTGACTCGGGGTGTAAAATAACTCACCATGGCTGCAACAAGAGCCAGACAGGAAAGGGGAACTGAATTGTTGAAGGACTCAGGACACTTATCTGCAATTTGATAGGTCCTGGTATAGTAGAATTGTATGACAGCTTCCTTGAGGGTGGGGTGAGTGAAATTCCTGGTTTTTCCCTGATAAACCAATCCATTAGTAGTGCAGACAACGAACTGTGTGAACATACATTCTTGTTGAAACCATCTCACAGGAAAAGCAAGTTGTCAAGGAGCTTTGCAGCAGCAGTCTCTATCCATTGTACACAAACCCATGGTGCAACATCAGAAGGAGGGATAAGGTTGAATGCAGATGGCATGGTTGCCAGCATAACCAACTTCAATTCTGAATGCCAGGTAGATATATCACCAAGGAGCTACTGGCAGTATTTCAGTAGCTGTAACTGAAAGACAGGACTACTTATGAGGCACACCATATCTTGCTTGTGGTCAGGCCAGTAACCTATAAAGTTAGGATAACAAGACACATATAAAGTGAAAATATTGTTGCTCACCATCTTCAAATTGCACACCACATTGATTCCACTCAATGACAACAGTGATGAGTGCCTCTGTTATGGAGAGGTTGAGGTCATGAGATTTTGATGGGAATGGGTTAGAAAGTGCATGTGCAGCCCTGCATTCTTGCTTAGCATCTTTGAGACAGTCCTTCCATACTGCCTTGTAAAATCTCAGTTGTGAAGGCAATGGGCCCTCATCCTTAGCTTTCTTGGAGTTACAAGGGGCTCTGGCATGCTGAGATACTTTGTTGACCAAGTTGTGCACAAGGGTCAGAAGATCACAATTGGGAACAGAAGGATGGCCATTAGTGTGATGGTGGCATTCAAGAATGTCAATGACAGTGCCATGTTGGGAACCCTAAAATAACAATATGAATAAATAAAGCTAGCAGGAATGGCATTTTCATACCTCTGGCTGAGCCTTGTCCTTGGATTGTAAGCTTCACAGAGCCACATTGTCATCCTTGTTGCATGAGTACTGAAACTTGTGGTCAGGGGGTAAGGAATTGTGGTGAGTAGGATTGCTTGTTGTCATTTCTTGGGAGAAGCCTAACAAAGAATGTTGAGCCAATACCATAATAACCTCTGATGTGTACCAGGATGAGTTGATTGCCTAAGATTTGTTGCACCTCATCCAAATGCATTGTCCTCATCTTTGTTGGACTCATTGCCAGAGACCTTGCCGCCTCTGTGTCTGATGGGTTATTACTCAAGGACTCCGACTCCTCTTCTGAGGAGCCCTCTGATGGCAGCTTCTCTGAACTCTTGTGGCAAACATCAGTGGTTACCAAAGTTTGTCTCAATGAGAGCAAGCTATCAAGGGAGGGGTTGATACAAGAGTCAGGGATGGTAGCAGGTGGCTGGTGGGGGATAAACCTAGACTGGTAGTTGGGCTGGGGTGTTGGTGGATGAGATGTATTACTGGGAACTTGGTCTCCCTGAATTGTGGTGATATAAGGATTATTGAGCACTTGAAGGTCAGGTTCCATCCCAGGAGGCATGATAACACCTGGCTGTTGAGCTGGAACACTGAAACCAAAGTGATGGGAGTCTGTGTGGTGCTGATGGAAGACAGGTGTTGCTACTGGTTAGCTTGATATTTGCAAATAACTAGAACTGACCTTCAGTTTTGCATTCTGGCCAGCACTGTGGCCCCCACCCTTTTTCTGCCAAGTGGGCAGAGGTGCAAGAGGATTTACAACAGAATTGTTGGGGAGATCTGTCAACTTTTGTGGCTGTGTAGCTCAGCCCTCAAGGGCAGTACCAATCTGCTCCAATTGCTCAGCCCTTCCACCTGAACCTGCCCCTGCCCTTCCACTATGACAGAGTCCTGCTTTGGCAACAGACTGAGACTCTTCGAGATCGATGGGTGGGCTTCCTAGACACTTGTTTTTTGTGGGTCGAGTGCTTCTGTCAGCCTCTGGTCATCATTTGGCTTTTTTGCTATCCTTCTTTTTTGGCAGGATTGTTCCAGATTGGGTGGACATCTGAAGGTACAAGTAGTTAAGCAGAGAACAGTATAAGATGGAAGCCTGGGGACTGCAACAAAATGACATCTTGTGAATCCATACAAATGTTGACAGGTTCATTGTGAGATGTAAAACAAAACAACACATGGAGATGGTTACCCACTGCAAATGAATTGAAACACTTTACATGTAACATACAGAACATGAACTAAACATAAAATTCATGCTAAGACTACATGCCTTTGAAGCATTTATTGGGTATAGGAGGGTTATCCATGCTCCTTACCTCTTCACAAAGGCATTTAGAAGACATAATTGCTGAAGACATAACATCCATATCATTCTCCTGACTCAGATGCATGCTTGAATTAAGTGCCTTGTGCTGGGCAATGATCTGCTGGAATGCATTCATCATCTCCAGTGGTTTCTCATATGGCATGCTGGCCAAGAAACAATCAAAAAGGGAGATAACATCAGAGAACTGCACTGCAGTTCCACTCAGCAGGGACTGCCCAAGCAATATGTGCCACTTGTTAGCCAGAGGGATTAGATCTTGAAAATATTGTGAGACCTCTGAATCCAGCCTCAATTCAGACAGGTCATTGAGGAATGTGAACTTGGTGCATCTGGCAATTTTGAGATCTTCAGCTGCCTTTTCACTCCACAAGCCAAGAAGTGTCTTTTCATGGCTGATATCTTGACACTTGTGGCCAAGTGGCCCATCATAAAGGATGAGGATCCAGATGAAAATGTAGAACAGGGATTCAATATTGTCTGCAAATGTATGGTGTATAGTAGTAGGGTGATCAATGAATATGTGGGTGAGAGAGGTGCTTTTCTGGATTGATGGGACATTAGTCTTTCCACTTTTAGTGATGGCTTCCTTGAGTTGGCAAAGGATATTCACTGAAAGGAAGGGGACTGTCCCCTTTGTGTACCATCAGCTTCGAGTTCCAAAATGTTTTCCCAGTCAAGGAGAAAGCCATGTGACCCATTTGCAAAGTCCTCAATCATTGTATTGTTGATGCTACAATCTCGATGGAGGACACCCCTCTCGAGAGCCTGCTGTTGGACTGTTAAAGCAATTAGTATTGATTTTACAAGTGGAAGAGGATATGTACTTCATAAAATATCTCAGATGCATGAAATGAGTTCCTTTTTTGTCTTGAACATTACCATTGGCCTTGCACACAGCTTCATAGCCAATCACATGTGAGTTCTGTGAGACTTCATGCACAATTGCCACTTCTCATCATGATATCATTCAGTTTTATCAACAATGCCCAGCTCGACCTCAATGACCCAGTAGTGTTGCAACTTGGGAACTCTGTCAATGTCCTGGACCAGCTTCATCATGTTGACTTCATGCAGGGCTGTCCTCTGCTCCGACTCCTCCACCCAATAATCCTTGATGACATAGTATTCCCCATTGTAGCATGCAAGGGAACACACAGTACCCCTTCCTAGAAAGCCTGTGCTCAAGAATAATACATCAAGCACCTTGTAGAAGGTCTTGTTTACTTGGATCCTTCTGATTGCTGGGATGTGTTTGGGTGATGTGGGAGTTGGGAGTGAGTTTGCACTGGGGAGGATGCCTGACTCCAAGTGAGGAGAAGGCATTGTAGGAGAGGGGAAAGGGGAGAGAGGTATTGCAAGTGCTGTGCATTTGCAGCTGTGTGCAGGATGGGGGGATATCTCTATGGTCGAATTGAAGCCAAGGGTTGAGTGGGAGCTGAATGCAACAGCACATACAATGTATATGAAGACTTCTGTGTCAGTGTGGATATTGATAGAGGGTGAGATTGCACCACCAGAGTGGTCATAAAAGTGAAGTTGAAGAAGTTCACTATCAGTAATTGATAATCCAAGGACATAGCACCTCCAGGGCTGGTCAACAAGGGTTAGATATGCCTTAGTGTCCATTGTCTTCCCAAGGCAGGATGCTGGCTTGAAAGACTCCTTTGAGTACTTGGTGATGACTTTGGGACTTAACCATGTAATCTCATTGAGGGATACTGGGGTGTTATCAACAAGGATGAGGTCAGGCTTTTGGGAATAACCTGTAGAACATTGCAAGCTGGTTCTGCTCCAGTCTGCCATCCATTGATGCTGGGGTTTGCTGGATAGACTGGGCATCATGGATTTGGCAGCAGTTCTGATAGCATTGAGAAACAGAGCAACTTGCTTTTCAAAGCAGAGCTTTTCTGATTCTACCAGCAGCTCTGAGGCAAGTGGCCCAGGTTGCTCGGGAGGTGAATCAGAGCCTGGGGGTGGATGAAGCTCCCAGTTCCAGCGCTTTCTATCATCATCATATAGGCTGACTAGGCTGTCCTCTGACAAGCCACCCTGGTTGAAGGAGGCAGAATAGATATGGACACATGCAGGAATTGTTTTCAGAGGGACAATCAGGGACCTGGGAGCTATGGAGGTGAATGTATCTCTGAAGGATTCAAAGATAATATTTGTAACATAACCGAGGCTCTGAGGAGAGCTAACTTGTATCTGTGGTTCACAGATGATGGTGCCCTCAAGTTCTGAAGCAGTGAACTTGTCCATAACATGAACTGTGTGGCCATGTTTGGGCAGGGGGAGAGAACCAATCAGCTTGTAGGTACCATCTATTGTTCGATATCTGTTTTTGTTTGAGTCTTTGGACATTTCTGAGGGTTGTTGACAAGTAGGGTCACATGTTCAAAAATGGTGCCACCACTCAAAATACTGATACATTTCAACATTAACATGTAATAAGCTCTGGTATACAGTAAGGTAACATGTATGTTGACTAGATGGGAGGAGAGTCCAAATGACTTAGGGCAAAGTATGTATTTCTGTTGAAGTATTTGTTGAGATAGAATTTGGTAGAATGCTTGAAGGAGTTGTATGCTGTCAATCAATTATCTGCAGTTTGCCTGAAGCAAGATATGAGATGTGCAAATGCCTGGACCTGACTGAGCAGGATGACATTGCCAAGATGTTGGCCATTCACTCTCTTTGCATGCCTAAGGATATGTAGGTGTGTTGCATCTTCAGCTGCTATGTCAAAACATTGTATGTAGACCAAAAAACAGTCTGTCCACAACCATCTTATGCCCCTCTTGCCAAAAGGGTGCATCAGGAGATGGAGCTGGCCAACAACATGACCTAAGATACTCTTGTGAGTGACACAGAAAAGTAGTGTGGACCATGAACCTTTCAGGCCACTCTCTGGCCTTTTGAAATGGGGGTCCACATTGATGATAGCTGCATCATAGTGGCCAAGGGTCCAGGTCTCACAAGGTGGAGAACAGAAGAGAGTCTAGGCAGGGAGGATGTCCATGATATCATGTATTGCCATGTTCTGCAGCCACATCTTGTACCAAACCTGCAGATCAGTAAAAGGCAGGGTTGAAGAGCTTGATCCCCAATGTTGCCTGCTTATAGTGTGCACAGAGCTTGGTCCATACACCTTCTCATGATTTAGAAAATTGACAAGGGTGGCTTGGAGGTCAAGTAGTCCAAACTTCTTGGCAGCACCATCAACACTAATGCATCACAAGGGTGGGTCATAGGAAAGGTTGATCACTGTACTGTCTGTGATAAAACTATGCAAGGGGAAGGGAATGGAGTCTGGATCCTGGGTCCTGAGGCACACAGAGATGGTGAAGTAATCAGTGATGGGCCACACGGGACCTGGCATCTTGGAAACTAGATTCACCTCCTCACAATCACTGATCTCACTGTCACCATCATCAGAACTCCCATCCTCAACCTCCAAGGACTTTTCTTCCACATGACCATGGGAGTGAGTCTTCAATTCATATAATGATGTCATGAGTCAAACATCCTACATTTTTCAGTGCGATCGAGGTACCAGCAAATTTGAGGATCATAGTTATTGTTATTGCTAGATGATGCAGGTGTCTTGATCTCCGATACATGGGCATGTTCAGTTACATCAGCAGTCCATTGGATGGTGACCCTGACACACTTCACACTTGGTATGATGCTCTGCATGAGTTCTAACTTGGGGATGTGCCAATTGTCAATGGGCTTGCTTCCCTTACTGCATTGTGCACCATGATCAAGTATCGACTGCTTGTGCATGTGAAACTTGTCCAGTGCAGAAGATATTATATGAAGATCATCATTGTCAATGCAGTAAGCTTGGACTTGGTATCAGAAGTCCATGAGTGCACAAATAGCAGTAATAATTTTGGGAGGGGCTGCTCCAGTGATAACACTGATGATGTAATGTTGGACATCACAGTGCATACATCCAGTCACCTGCTTCAGCTTAGCAACACCACCTTTAAAGTGACAGAACCCCACAGTAGGCTGTAAAACTGAGAAGTGAAAGTCAATTTCAGCTTCACCAACCACATTTATGCACCACTTCATGTCATGGTCCCAAAATTCCTTGTGCAGGTGGTGAAGGGGCTCCAGAGCTATAAATGTGCTTGGACAAGAAAGTGGAATGTCCCTCCAAAATGGGTCACTAACTCTGCTGAGGCAAAAGTGCTGTGCTTCACAAAAGAAGACTTGAATGTTTGTAGGGTGGACCTTCGATTTCACTGCTGTGAGCTGAGCCAAAGTGGTGGATGTGGTTTGTGGCTCATATCAGAATGGGTCTCCAAACTGTTTGTACATTGCCATGGTGATTGGGGAAGTCTTTCCCCCAACAGCTGCAAGCATGGCAGCCTCAGGAGTGTCAGCAATATAACCTGCAATTGGCATGAAACAGTACTGCATGTGCCCCAGAGAATCCAGTAACATAATGCTGAGTTTGGCAGCTTGCTCGATGGGTTCAAGTACAATATCCAGGCATTCATGAATGAGCCTATCTTTGAGGAGGCCATGCATATGCTTGTTCTTGTGCATGAACTTGGGGATGGGGGGGAGAGTGGTGAGCATAAATGAGTTGGATGACAATTTTAGGCATGTGGACATCTTGATATTTGCTAGGCTGATGAGAGGTGGATGAGCAATTCTGCCACCACATAAAGTAGTAATATTCATCTTGTCTGAAGAAAGTATTGAGCCAAGAAGAGTTGCTCCACTCAGAAGCTGTGACTGGGGTATGTCAATTGAATAAAAGGATCTATAACTTGCAGTGGAAACATACCTGCATACACCAAGCATCATCAGTGGTCATCCACTCTGTATACACCCTACAAAGCTTCTTGGGCATTTTGTATACACACCTCAGAATGAAATCAAGCTGGTCAGAGAACAAAGGGTGGTTGAGGAGCCATGCAATGCATTCCAGGGGATTGTGCCAGTACAAGTGCACAGGGTGTTTGGTTGGCTGCAAAGGAGTAATCTCCATTGAGTGCCAGCACAGCCCACCAGGGAGTAACTCGGCCAGCCCATGAAGTGCTCTGGCTGTATGAAAGGAAATATTTAGTAGCTGTATCTGGCACACATCAATAATGATCTTTGGAGAGAATAGGGACAGGCTTATGATTGACAATGACAAGAAAGAGTCTATAGCTCTCATGCTCAGGCCTGAACAAAGTAACCATGATGCCAGCTCCCATTCATTGTGGAAGTTGAAGGGGTAGTACAGATTTGATGCCTGTAGGTTGCTGAACTAGTTGCCATTAAATTTGTCCATAAACATTGGGCCAAGTCCAAACATTTTAGCTGTGCCCTCGAAGTCATCTGTGGTTGGCCCCCACATGTCAAATGCCATATGAACAAAATCCAGGTAATCATGAGTTGCATAGTCATTGGGGTCAGTGCTCATCGGGACATCTTCTAAGTGTGTTGGGTGTTGAGAGTTACAAATGTTCAAGCTTGAAGGTTGGCGAGACTCATGAAGGCAGACTAAGTTATTGACTCAGGTATTGCACCCAGAGGACAGCTGGCTCATGTGCATTGTGACAGTGCTGTGACTCTGGAAGCTGCCTTTACCACAACATGGACAGCAGGGCATATGCTAGATGGTCAGGCAGACTGATTCCATGTTATGTGATTATCACTTCAGTGCAAATCAGGATGTTGTTCAGATCACTATGGAGTGTATTTCTCATATACTACCCAATCACATCCCATTCATGAACATAGTCACTCATGTCTGTTTATAACCTCAATCACCCACACCTTCATGCTTGATTGACCATGCCCACAGTTGAGTGTTGCCTGGGCAGCAAAGGACTGCCCCATAAGCCTTGTGATGGCAGGTTCTCTTCCTGCAACAGCCCCCCTAGCAGTGCCAAGGTCAAAGTGGAGACAACTGGTGTCTTAGCTGAGATGTATGGAATATTGGAGTCATCCACTCACACAGTAAGTTCTTTTTTTCCTTCCTAATAACCACTCATTGATAGGTTTTCAATCTGCAGCATGAATCAAAGAGTCAGCTGAATCATGAGGCACTTCTCCTTCTCAATGTAGTGCACACACAACACAAAGTCTTTTGTGTGGAACAAGCTCTGGCCACATGCATCGCCCACAAATACAAATCGATGGCCAAGTTGTACAAGTACAAGGTGGGCAGCAGCAAGGCAAGAGTCCATGAAAAAGATATGGAGGTCAGCTCATTATGTGTAGCAAAGAACAAACACAGACTGGGGGAGCCTATTTTCAACATTAGTGTTCTGGCCAGTGAGCTGCAGCCATCTCTTGAGTCCAATGGTATGCTATGCTTGCTCTTTTCTTTTGGGCCACTATTTTACTTATGCCAGATCTTGATAGGCACAGTTATTGAGCATGCTGGTAGTCAAATACTTGCCATTCATCTAGACTAGTACTATCCATTACTTTCCTGTACTTATTGAAAAATGCTGTATGTTATGTCTGTGTGTTGTTGCCTTCATGCATAGGAACAAAGTTAGATCCACCAAGTTCTCTACTACAGTGGGAATCTAGGTTGCTGTATTAGCTAGGTGTGTCTGTTCCCTTGTATGCTAGGTAGCTATTGGTCTTTGGATTGCTGGTATCACTGGTGTGGCTTACTCAGGTGCTATGAGTTGCTTGGATGCTGGCCACTACTTTGGGCAAGTCTGGTGTAGTCTACTGCACTATGAGTTGCTAGGATGCTTGACATTGCTTTGGACTAATATGGAATTGTGCAAATACTATGGGCAGCTATGAGTTACTAACACATTTTTGTGTTTTGCTGATGCTGGTGCCCAAGATCAACCTCAGCAACCAGGTCTTTGTCAAAGCCAAGTACTTCTGGACCACAAGACCATCACAGAAACTCACAGACAAGAACCTAGGCCCTTACTTGGTAATAGCCCAGCCCAGCACTCACTTGTTCACCCTTCACCTTCTGGACTCCATGCATGTGGTACACCTGGTGTTCCATGTGTCTCAGTTAGAACCAGCACACCCCAATGCCATCCTGAACCAAACCCAGCCACCACATCCTCCGGTTGAGGTGGACAATGATCTAGAGTACAAGATTGCTGAGATCCTCAACTCAAAGGTAGACCAACAATGGAAATGCAAACTTCAGTACTTGGTGTGTTGGTCTAGCTATGAGGGCACTGACAAGGAAATGTCCTGGCTACCAGCCACTGAGATGGGCAATGCCAAGGACCTACTCACTGCATTCCATGCCAGTTATCCCAACAAACCTGGACTGACCTCTAGCTAAAACATCCACCTACACTGTCTTTTCTCTTCTTTTTCCTTGTGATTGCCTTCTCTTACTATACCAGGATAGTTGACATGTTAAAAAAATATATGTACTTGGTATTTACATTTACATCAGCATTTGGCTCAGGCCAGTGTACTCACTCAGAGTCCCCCTTGAACACCTCTCCCTCACTTGTCTGGAGCTCTTTTTCCTCCCCACTCTCCAACCTGGACCACTGACCCTTCATGCACATGTCCTCAGGCTGGTGCATGATTCCCTTGTCCAACTCCACCCCTGCTCCTTCACAATCCAACCAGAGACTCTCAAGCTCCAGGTCTGCCACATCCAAGTGCAGCTCCTCACTGGACTCAGATACTGGGGTGGTTGGGCACAGAACAAACTTGAACTCACCCAGCAGGTCACCCAGCCAGCTGTTGAACCAGTGCTGGGTCTCTCTTCCAGCAGACATCTCTGCTGTTTGCTGGTCCATGGCTGCTGTGATCAGCTTGAACCCCTTGACTACCACCACCACCAAGGGATAAGAGGGAGTGATGGTGGGTGCAACCACTCCTGAGGGACCAGCTTCCAACTCACCAGGGATCATGGACCCAACTTGGGTGATCTTCTTCTTTTCCCCAGCCCTCAATGACATAACATCCTCCAGTGCTCTCTTCTTCCTGGCCTTTGTTATGCCTGAGCTGAGTGACTTCATCAAATGGACTAGTCATGAGTGGTGCAAGGGGGAGTCTATGGGCTGAACTTGTCATAACCCCTATAGCTCAGTTTCTGTGAAAGTCTGACAAAGGTTTCTTCCACTGGCAAGTTCTTCTGAGATCATGGCAGCAAAGGAACAAGGATGAAAGCAAAGTAATTAACTGAGCTGCAAGCTATCACAAAACTGAGGATACAAGGTATGGTATGGCTGTATAAATACCTCAGGACAAGAGTACCATACCAGTTGCACCATCCAGGCAGTAAGTATCCACAGCAGTAAACAATGAAATAGAAAAGAGTCATACAGTGTCATATGATGGGGGTACCATAGGAAATGAAGGCTATACCAGATGCACAATCAATGCACAGCAAGAAGCCTGACACTGGAGCAAGAAGTAAACAACCAGAACATTAAACATGAGTCAGAGACAAAACATGAAATATAGCATCCATCAGACATGGGGGTGGAACACCAGATCACATACAGGTGTGTAGCATCAGTGGTTATTGGAAATACCATGACTGCTGGAGATCTGAAGGTTCCCTTGAGCACAGACACACCCAAAATGATGACAGTTATTAGGGACATGACAAGGCATGTGATGCATGTGACTGCAAGAAGTCAAAAAAGGAAAGACCTCTGATACAGGCATAACATCACCCCCCCTCTAAGGTCCTCAGACCCTTGAGGATGAGGTGGCAGCATTGCTGGGTCAAGTGGATAGGGGTCTGTGAGTAGTGTATGTGTGGGAATGAGTGCAATTGGTGACAGGCAATAGAGACAATGGAGATGATGGCTCCTTGAAGGACAGAGTATACTTGGAACCATGCCCATTACAGCAGGACCAATATCCCAGGTAGTGGCATTGAAAGCAAGCATGGGGGCAGAGTGGGTGTCCATCCAGTACAAGGGACTGCCCTCCAAGGTAGAACCAAAGTTGATCAACAGGGATGGGGACAAAGGGAGATGCAGGAAGAGGGTCAGCAGAGTGGATGGCATTATGATAGTTTTTATGTAGTCCATTCCATGACATGTCCTGTAGCAACACTTCCCAGGCAGAAGCATTAGTTCCCATCCTGAGACACAGACCAACTTCCTTAAACAGAGTTCCATTGTCTGCATATCCTATTGGGGCACCTGTTCTGCTTCCTTCTTCTTTTCTTCTTTTTGATCAGGGATGACCAAGGGCTCATCTTCTTTTGGCTTGATCCAATCAAGAAGTTGAGAAGCAGGGGGAGCAAGGAACTTGCCAATCTGCTGACTAAGAAGGTGGTGATAGGCACCACCAGTAACTGCTTCTAAAATCTCTGAGTAGCCTTGTTTGAGCATATTGATCATGATGATCTCTGAAAGGGGTGTGGTGCCACTATGTTTCTGAGTGCATATTTTGCTGATACACCAGCCAATCATGTCTGATGCTCTGTATATTTCAGACAACAGCCCAAAATACTTAACTTGTTCTGGTGAGCACCTCTCAATGTTGTCCCCTTTGTGGAAGATGTCAAGTGCCCTAACAACATCCAGGTAGTCACTTGCTGTGATTGGTAATTGCAGCTCATCATCCCTGGCAGAGGTGGCTGTGGTGAGGAGATCAAGGGTGGCATGATGGGTGCTGTCAGAGTAGGCTGTAAAGGTGGTGTGAAGGTTGGGAGACTGGGGAGCATGGGTGTTGTTGCCTTGGGTTCCTTGATGACTGGCATCATGGTCAGAGACTTCTTTATTCTTTCCCTTTCCTTCAGGCTTACTGGCTCCACTGGCAGAGTCTCTGGGCCTCGAGGGTACAGGGATGCAGCAGACTGAGAATCCCTGGTGTGGACATGGTTGTAGAGGGCAGGCAACAGGGGGTAAGGGTACCCATAACTGCAAGACTGGGGACAAGGTGTTCAAGTCAACAGCACAGGTGTTGGTCAATGGGGGAGGGGATGATGGATAGATGATGATGGGGGGCATGAGTAACTTGGGCCAGTTGCTTGTGGGGTCATAAAGGGATTCACAGGGGAGGTCAGCATAATTGTTTTCAGTGTTAATGGAATGAGGGGAGCCCATTTAATTTCTGAGGTGTTGAGTGAGTTTGTACTGGTCAAGTGCTTCTGAGGCATGATCCTTTATATGTTCCTTGGGTTCCCAGGTATTTGATGAATAGGGGAACCCTTTCCACTTGACCAAATATTTGCATTGCCCTTGACAACCATCAGTTTTGTGATTGATTATTGATTCCACCTCCCATTCAATCTCATCATCCACTAATTTGGGTAGGGGCACTGCAGGTGCAGCACCATAAGTGTCATTTTTGGTAAATGGAAAGATATGCAAGGCATAGAACACAGGGTGAACCTTCCAAGTTTTCAGTAATTCCAACCAGAAGGCAACCAGCAAAACAACTTGAGTCACTTGGAAGGGTCCAAGATGTCAGGGCACAATCTTGTCACACTGGTTTTTGATCCTAAGATGGCCAACTTCCAGGAGAACTTGATCTCTGACTTTCAGTGGTTCATAAGATCCTTTACTGCATGAATGCATCAGTTCCTGTGCTTTCTTATGTGCCAGAATTGTGACATCCCAATCTAATGTGAGGCACTCCAGCCTTTCATCTACCAAAGGGGTAGAGGTAAGGCATTTTTCCAGGTGAGGCAAGGAGTCATATCCAAGGAGGAGGGAAAATGGAGTCATTTGGTGCATGGAGTGAATCTGGGAATTATGAGTGAACTTGGCTGAGGGTAACTTGGTGGACCAAGAGCTTGGGGCCTCTGCACAATACAACTGTAAGTATCCTTCCACTTCTTGATTTACCCTTTTTCTCTCTCTGTTAGTTTGTGGGTGATATCTGGAGGAGAGTTTCAGGGTGACCCCTATCACTTTGTACAGTTCCTTTGTAAAGGATGACACAAATTGGGGGCCTCAATCTGAGATTACAGACTCTGGAATACCAAACTGGGAGTAGATGAATTGATGGAACAGTCAGGCAATCCCAATGGAGTCAATAGTTTTATGACATGGAACAAACAAGGTGGCCTTTGTAAGGCCTTGATCAACAACCATGAGAATGGAATCATATTTTTGTTCTCCCAAAACAGGGAGGTCCATGATGAGATCCATAGATATTTGTTGGAATGGAAACACAGTTTTGGGGGTTGTATGGGGTACAACAGGCAGTGTTGGTGGATGCATGACAACCTTGGTAGTTTGACAGAGGGGGCATCCTGCAACATAAGCCTTGATATCTTTTCCCATACCTTCCCACCAGACCTCCTTGCACATCTTTGTGAACATTGCCTTTTTTCTGGGGTGTCCTGCAGACTCATGGTCATGATACAAGCTCATGCAGTGTTTTCAGTCATTTGGGGGAATGTACAGCCATGTAGTTCCAAACCATTTTGTTCCATCATCTTTGATTGTCATGTTGTCTTTGGGTTCCAGTCCTGTAGAGTCCTTTGGTGTGTCATTCTTGATGCACTCATACAGTTCCATAGAAATTGCATATACTCCCCAAGCTCCTTTGTTGATATTCCTCAAAGGGCAAGCATTAGGCAACCTATTCTCCTTTGATTTTTCCTCAGACAGGCAAGAATATGGCTTCAAGTTATTTTTGCTGCGATTCAATCGAGCCAGAAGATGTCCAATTTGAATAAGACAATTGATTTTCTGTTTTTTTTTTTGTATTTTTGTAAGCAAAAAGATGGGTGAAACAAGTCAAATTTGGGGATCCACCCCCTCCAAAAGCCAAAGGTTCTCCAGGAGAACCATGGCAATGGGGGCAGGCTCCTCTAGTGCCCCTTTTCAGGACAAAGTATTGGCAGGGACCTGCAGGCAGCCAGCCTGCCAAGAAAAACAAATAGGGTAGGATTGAATGGTTGCTGCCCACTGGGCCTGCTGTGGCTCTCAGTAATATTCTAGATTCTTGTGGTCCATAAAGACCACTGTGGGTTCAACTGGGGAAAGGAGGTAGGGTCAGAAGGCTTTCAGCACATGGATGACTGTGAGCATCTTGAGGTCATAGACTTGGTAGTGCTGCTCAGCCCTGACCAGGGACTGGGATAGGTAAGAGCACAGGTGCCACTCATTGTCAGCTCCTTTCTGGGTGAGTACTGCACCAGTTCTGAGTTTTGAAGCATCTGTAAAGAGTGCAAAGGGCTTTGAGAAACCTGGGATTGTGAGGACCAGAGAGGAGCATAACAAAGTTTTTAGCTTATCAAAAGCAGTGTCCTGCTCTGGAGTCCACTGATATGAAACCCCTTTTTTAGTCAGATCATGAAGGGGTCTAGTGACACTTGAAAAGGAAGGGATGAACTTGCAGTAGAAGTTGCAGAATCCAAGGAAGCAGTGAAGCCCAGTAAGATTGTCAGGGGCTTCCCATGTAGAAATGGCATCAGTCTTGGTCAGCAAAGTTTCCATATGCCCTTTTCTGATGATCATTCTGAGTAATTCTACTTCTTCAGCCTTGAAACAGCATTTGCTAATCTTGAGGTGCAATTCTTCCCTTTCACAGATCTTCAGGAACTCCCAAACATGTCATCAGAGTTCCTCCACAGTTTTGGCATGGACAATAATGTCATCCATATATCCTACTTGTTTTCCTCATTGAGATTCAAAAGTTTTATCCATGTACCTTTGAAAAGAGGGAGGTGAGTTGCATTGACCAAAGAATATTACTGTTGGTTCAAACAATCCTCTGAGCATAATGAATGCCCCTTTCCACTCATCTCCTTCTTTGACACAGAGGTTAGTAAAACCCCAACAAATGTCAAACTTAGCATAATACTTCAATTTGACTAGCTCATTGAACAAGGCCTGTGCATTCAGCAATGGGTGTGCATCCTGGATGGTGAACAAATTGAAGTAGTGGTAGTCTTGAATCAACTGCTTTTTACCATCCTTCTTTGCAGCAAAGAACACCAGAACTGCTTGCAGTGATGTCAAAGGTTGAATCTTTTTACATTTGAGGTTTTTGTCCAGGAATTCATCCAACACCTTTAGTTCATCCAGGGACATCAGGTACACTGCTGCTTTCTTGGGTTTAAAGTCATCCTTCAACCAGATTTCATGATCCAACCCAGGTTGATGCTTTGGCAGTGGAATGTCATCTTTGGCAAAAACCTTGGTGAATTCCTTGTATCATTCAGGAAGTTTAACTTCCTCCTTTCCAGAGGCAATTGTCACCTCTAACTCTGTAGACAGAGTAGTTTTGTTAATTATAACCTCCAGAGGTTGCACCAGAGCCCTTTTTACTACTTTTGGGGGCAGACCAGGAGATTCCTTCTTACTCCCCATGTCTGAGGTCACTACCTGTTGAACATTAACCTTCTCCTTTTCTAGATATACATACCCATCATCCCAACACATAATTCTTCAAGCTTCCCAGTTCATATGCAGCTTGAATTCCTTGAGAAAGGGCATTCTGAGGAGAACATGTTCTTTTCCCACAAGGGGACTGATGTAGCACTTGACCCTTACCATCCTTTCCTTGATTTCCATCTTCAGGGTTACCTTGTGAGTGACCCATTCTTCATCCTTCCCAGTGAAGGACATGGTCTTGAATTTTTGCTCCACCCAGTACATTGGGATTTTGAGCTTCTGGACCATTCTTTTGGAGATTAGGGAAATCTCAGCACCAGAGTCAATGCATGCCCATATACCTGCATTGTAGTCAGGTAAAATGACCAATCCAAGCAGGGAATGGATTCACATAGTTGATTCATCATCTATAGAAGCACATTTAGCTGAAAACACAGAAACAGGACTGACTGTAGCAGGTGATTCAGCAGTCCTCCTTAAAAACACAGCAACTTCTTTTCCTCATCATTAGCTTCCTGGTTGCCTATGTAGGCAGTCTTGGTACCATCTTCTGCAACCACTATATGAACATTGGACAGTTGCTTCTTCTTACAGTCATGTTTGATGTGACTGACTTCTTGACAATTGTAACATTTAACTTCCAAACCAGATCAACACATGTTTTGTTTGTGTTTGTCCACATCCATTGCATTAGGATCTCAGTGATTGCCACAGTAGGAAATGAACCTTCGCTCATATCGCAATTCTTTCCCTTCTAGGATGTGCTTCATGGCAAGGGCTGTGTGAGCTTCTCCCATGCATTGGATCCACTTGACTACTGTAGTTGGTACTTGTCCAGAGTTTAAGATCCAATCATGGTATTCCTTATTGAGTCCTTTCCTGAGAAAGATTCTAGCTTCACAAGATTCCTCCTTGAGTTGAGCCTTATTGACCAGGCCCATAAACTCCCCAATATATGCTTCTAATTCTCTTTTCTCCTGCTTGATATCTGACAGGCAGAGGATAGCCAGTGCAGTTTGATTGCCAGACTCGAAGGTGGCTTTGATTCTTTCAACAAAGTGTTTGAAGTCATCAAGATAGCATATGGTCCCATCTGACAGCTTGTGTTTGTTTTGGTAGTTTTTGGTGAACAACACAGCTGCTCCCTTTGTCATATAAGTGAGAGTGAAAGAGATCTTGAGCAATTCTGTATTGTAGACATGCCAGTTCAAGGCTAGGTTCCACTTGGGTGAGCCAAGTCTGAAGCCCATTGTGGCTTCCATCAAATTCTCCAGGTCATCCAACATTAAATTCCTGACCTCTGTTAGGAGGCCTGTGATAATAGTCATCATCATCATCATTGGGGCGAAACCTTCCCTTACTGCTCCCACCAACAGGGGGCTCTGGGGTAGGGACTCACTTTCCAAAATTCTGTTGATACAATTCTCACAATACTTTGTCAGTAGGTGCACCTTGAGGGAATGGGTCACTAGCAATAATTGACCAGTGGAAATACTCTGCCATTTGTACCTGTAGCTCCTTCATCCTCTGTTCCACCTCCATCTCAGAGTATTGATGAGGGGGCATTTCTGGAACAGACTCTCCATGACCTTGTGTCATGCACATACTTCCTTGTGCTTCTTCCTATTCTTCCTTGAGGACTGATCCAAAAGAAGTCTTAGACTTCTGATTGTTTTCTTCTTCTGAACTAAGCACAACTTCAGTTTCTCAGAACCAACTAAGATAAGATAACCAGGGATTGGTGGCAGTGACTGAAGGTCCTGTCTGACATGCCAGAGGTAAGGGGGGATTAAGTCCTAGTCCTCTACCAATGGGCAGTCTGGGGGGAACCAGGGGTTTCTGCCTATAAGGGGTAGACACTTTAACAGATAGTGACAACAAAGGCTGAGGGAGGAATTATTTCTTGAAAGAAACCTGTCAGCAAGAGTTGGCTTTGATGGACAAGTGGCTTTTCACAAAGGGAGTCACAAGTCCAGCTCTAGGGAGGCAATCTATTAAAGCCTAGTGGCTGCTTGTAGAGCAATGTACTTGATTATAATAAGAGGGGTGTCATTCCATGCTTCATTATGCAGTGGAAGACACAGGTGAGTTAGTTTTTACATGTAGGGAGACAAATGAGCCTTGAGAAGATCCACAAAGAGAGGTAGGTTTTTGTTGAAGTTCAGTAAACTGAGGACAAGTTGCTTTATGCATAGGGAGCAATGAGTCCAATAAAAGCTGCATGGAGTTTTTTGATTTTGTTATGCCTGAGCCAAGTGACTTTGTCAAATGGACTAGTCATGAGTGGCATGAGGGGGAGTCTATGGGCCAAACTTGTTGTAACCCCTATGGCTCAGTTTCCACAAAAGTCCAACAAAAGTTTCTTCCACTGGTGAGTTCTTCTGAGATTGTGGTGGTGAAGGAACAAGGATGAAAACAAAGTAATTAACTGAGTTGCAAGCTATTGAAAAACTGAGGATACAAGGTATGGTATGGCTGTATAAATACCTCAGGACAAGAGTACCATACCAGTTGTGCACCATCCAGGCAGTAAGTATCCACAGCAGTAAACAATGAAATAGAAAAGATGTCATACAGTGTCATATGATGGGGGTAGCATAGGAAATGAAGACTATACCAGATGCACAATCAATGCACAGCAAGGAAGCCTGACACTGGAGCAAGAAGTAAACAACCAGAACATTAAACATGAGTCAGAGACAAAACATGAAATATAGCATCCATCAGAGATGGGGGTGGAACACCAGATCACCTACAGGTGCACAGCATCAGTGGTTATTGGAAATACCACAGACTGCTGGAGATCTGAAGGTTCCCTTGAGCATAGACATGTCCCAAAATGATGACAGTTATTAGGGATGTGATGAGGCACATGATGCATGTGACCACAAGAAGTCAAAAAAGGGAAAGACCCCTGACATGGGCATAACAGCCTTTGCCCCAGCTTCTTCTTCAATCTTGGGCTCCACTCCCTTGGGACAACTCACACCTGACCTTCATTTCAGTGCACCTAGTCACATGTCCTCTTCTTGTGCTTACTCTGCTTGTGCATGACCAAAGGTGCATGGCACCTGACCCTTCTCACACTGTCAGCATGACCTGGTGCTCACAACACTGACAGCCTTCTCCCACTCCTTGCCTTTTGGCTCCCCTGTCCTCTGTTGTGCCTGGGTCTCCCATTCCTGGTGCACTCAGCTTCCAACTGCTCCTACTCTTTCCTCTTGGCCTCCAACCACTCCTGCTCCCACTTTTTGGCCTCCACCCACTCCCTTTCACACTGCTCAGCTTCCACCCACTCCCTCTCATGCTGCTCTGCCTCTAGTTGCTCCCTCTTGAGCCTCTCTGCCTCCAGCCAGGCAGCCTCTTCCATCACAGCCTTGCACCACTTGCACTTGGCCATCTTAGCCTGGATGTCAGCTTCTTCATCATCACTGGTAATCTGGAGCTCAGGTGTGGTAGGCCCTTTGGAGGCTGGATGGGTCATTGGATTTGCATGGAGAGTCTTGATGAATAGAGGAACATGATGAAGGGTCAGGAGAAAACAGTCTTGCACAAAAATTGCACCTTTTAACCCAGGGAACACATGTTCTATTGGCATGGTGACTGCCAACCTCATGTACATTATGGCAGGTCTCAAGGGCTCAACCCTAAGGGGGGGATACTGTCATATACCAAGAAACCCACAGTTCAGTCTTACATTCAGAATGCTGAGTCAATGCCAAATGCCAAAATGAACTCTGTTCCTCACTATACTTTTTTAGTTAGCTTTTGTACTGCCCTCACTTGTGCCAAGGCAGTGTCTGTCTTCAGCTCTCAGACCCCTGCCTCCTCACTTAACTTTTAGTTAGCTCCTGGCATTGCTATTAGTCCCTCACCAGTAACCCCAGCCTTCAGGTTGCTGGTCTTTGGTATATATACTCTATGTATGTTGTACTTAGCTCCTCAGTCTGAATATCAACCTAGTTCACCCCCTAAGCTCCTAGCTTAAGCTCAAGTCAACTCTTGGCTTTTGCTCCTGACCCCCCTTGGCTTACTCTGACTTCAACCCAGCTTGTGCAAGGGTCTAGCACATGAGCTAAGACCAAGGGTTGTCACACCCAGCACTCAGCCTTTGGCCTTTGATCCCCAACCCAGTCATGAACTTAACATGTTGAATCCATAATTTTGTCATATACTGAGAAACTCACACCTCAGTCTTACATTCTGAATGCCAAAATGTACTCTGTTCCTCACTATACTTTTCTAGTTAGCCTTTGTACTGCCCTTGCTTATGCTGAGGCAGTGTCTGCCTTTGGCTCCCTGATCCCTGCCTCCTCACTTAACTCTTAGTTAGTTCCTTGCATCACTATTTAGCCCCTCACTGGTAGCCCCAGCCTTCAGGTTGCTGCTCTTCAGTATATATACTCTACATACATTGTACTTAGCTCTCCAGTCTGAATATCAAATTAGTTCACCCCTAAGCTCCCAGCTTAAGCCCAAGTTGACTCTCAGCTTTCACTCCTGAACCCCCTCAACTCCCTCTGACTTCAACCTGGCTTGTGCAAGGGTCTAGCACACAAGCTAAGACCAAGGGTTGTCACATTGGCCTTCAACCCCCAACCTTGACATGGACTTAATAAATTTACACAACAAGGGTGGTCTGTTTGAGACACACTACATTCTTCATAAGTAATAAGAAACATGCACATAAGTGCAAAACACTGTAAACACAATAAGCACAAGGGCATGAAAGTTAATTGCACACTCAATAGTAATGTGAAGTATGAAATGGAAAGCAATTCTCACATCTCAGCATGGACACATTCAGACTATGCATGACTTGCCAAATCTAACACATAATGGCCAAGGGCCAACATGCCAGCTGCTGAGCTGAGCTAGTGTACCCCATTGCCATGTCATGCTGTCTACTGCATTTCAAAGAGCAGTCACCCCTCTGCTTCATACTTGATTTGCCACCCCCTTGTTTGCTTTGACCAGAGTTACCCCCATCATCATGCATTCTGGGTTCAGAGGGTCAAGGGTCATTTACAAGAAGGGTTGAGTGTGTGTTTTGTGAAAGGAGGGAGCCATGTTTGAAGGGCATGGTGTTAAGGGTGCAGAGTGTGTTTTGCAAGAAGGGGAGAAAGTTTGAGTGTGAACTAACAAAGGTTTGAGTTTCTCAGTGTACAAAGTAGTCACTTTATTGGTACCTAACAAAGTTATGAGTATCTACACTACATCAGTACCAAGTAAATGAATGTAAGTATAAGTATGCTCACCTCAGTGTATGAAGAAGTCACTGAGGTGGAAAAGAATGGTGTGGAAAATTTATAGTACCATAATTAGTAAGTGTAGTGACATCAGAATTTAATTCTGAGGGTCAGGGAGAAATTCCAAGCCCTCTGGGTGAAACTCTGAGAGGCTACTGTAATTCCAGAATGCATTCTCGACACTGCCCCTCAATCAGAACAGAGTCCAAGTGCAGATGCAAAGTGTTTCACCTTGATGCTAGGTAAAGGTTTGGTAAGGGTATTGGCGACCATGTTGTCAGTAGGACAATAAATTAAATGAAAGGAATGGTTTTCCACAGTGAAACAAATGAAATGGTATTGCATATTGATGTGCTTGGTGCAAGCATGGTAGCTGCCATCCTTGGTGAGTGTGATGGTGGATTGGCTGTCAGAATACAGTGGGATAGGATGTTTGAGTGGTTGGAAAACTTCTCTGATGAGTCATTGAAGCCACAAGCCCTCTTTGGCTGTGTGAGTTGCTGTGACATACTCTGCTTCAGCAGTGGAGAGTGTTACAAGTTCTTGCTTCTGTGAAGCCCAGCTAATAGCTCCTCCATCCAGTAGATATGCATATCCACTGATAGCCCACCAATGCTCCTGTGAAGCTCTGTCTGCATTGGTATAGCCCTTGAGGCCTTGTTCTGTATTTCCAAATGTCAAAGCAAGCACTTCTGTGCTGGCAATATACCTGTAGATTCATTTTACAGCTTCCCAGTGAGTCATGTTGGGTGTGTTATTGAATTGCACACCTGTAGAGACAGTAAATGTGATGTCTGGGCACATTCCAACAGTGAGGTGCATAAGGGAGCCTACAGCAGCACAGTAGGGTACATTTTTCATGCATGCAACTTCTTCAGCTGGCTGCAGAATTTCTCTGCAAGATAGTTTTATTCCAGGGTTCATTAGAATTGTGGTGGGCTTGCAGTTGGTGAGGTTATATTTCATCAGGATGGCTTCAATGTAGGACTGCTGGGATAGTGATATAGCATGGGCTTCTCTGTTCCATGTCACCTTCATCCCAAGTAGCCAACTGATGTGCCCTAGGTCAGAGATTTTAAAATGAGTGCTTATCTCCTGTTTTAATGAGTGAATTAACAATGGGGAACTGCCTGTTACAGTGCAGTTGTTGACATGGCTGGCAAGGATGAGGATTTCTGATCCTATGTGACTGTAGAATACTCCCCAGTCTGCATGTGCCCTGGTGAGTCCAAGATCTGCAAGAGTGGCACATAGCTTCTGGTACCATTGAAGTGTGCCTTGTTTTGAGCCATATAATGTGATGTTTAGCTTCCCAACTGGACAGGAAAAATTCCACTCTACAGTGTGGCCCTCAGGGAGCTCCATGTAGATGTCTTCACCATCTCCAAGTTTGCCATTTAGGAATGCTGAGTGGAAATTGAATACATCAATATCCCAGCCATTGTGTGTGGCAATTGCTAGTATGGTGCAGAGAGATGCAAGTCTTGTGACAGGAGCATATGTTTCATTGTAGTCAATGCCCTGTATCTGAGAGTAGCCCTTAGCGACTAGGTGGGCCTTGTACTTCTTGATTTCTCCAGTGGTGTTGTGTTTGATCTTGAAGACCCATTTGCATCCTACAATGTTTGCACCTTTGGGGCACTCAATGACATCCCAGGCATGTGCTTCCTCTAGGCTCTTTAATTCCACATTTATGGCATTTTGCCACTTTGGCCAGTCAGCTCAGGATTTTGCCTCATGTACTGTAGATGGGTCCAGCCCTTCAGCTTCAGCCATCCCTGCCACCATAGCATACACCATGTTGGTGTTGTCTTCATCAGCAGCTAGTTCATTGTTGAATACATAGGTAGTGTTTTCTCAAGATTTCAGGCTGTTTGGGTTGCTACCACTCTCTCAGAGTTCTTTTATGAAGTTGAGAGGGATGTGTCCATCATGAGTGCCTTCACCTGCATGTAAGCACCTCATATAGTCTGATTTGAAACACTGGCAAGTGGAATGACAAGGTTGAGGTGGAGGCATTTCAAAATTTTCTCTGAGTGGGTCTGAAATGAGTCTCAGAATTTCTGAAGTTGCTTCAGTGGGTCACTTGACTGTCTGTGTAGCCTCAGAACTTCCTTGTGAGGCTTCAGAATTTCCCAGCTCCCCCTTGAGTGGCACACCTGAAGGTACAGACACTTCCTGGTGCTCAAAAAGGATGCTACATTCTATGCCAATTGCTCATGTGTCTGGCCAGTAGATGTGGTGGCCATCACTCTCAGGATCAAATCCTACCCAGTGTCCATCTCAGGCTCACATGTCTAGTTTGGAGCCAGAGGTGTCATGGACCTTGACACAACATCTCCAGACCAAAATTTTTGAAAGGTCAGGTGGTCTTTGGTAGAGCATTTTGTAGGGAGTTTTTGTGCCTAGACAGTGAGTCAATGAGCAGTTTTTGAGCCAGGTTGCATGCATGATGGCCTCCCCCCAGAGGTTCTTGGGTAGGCTGCTGGTGTGAATCATCACACTTATGTGCTCAATGAGTGTTCTGTTGAGTCATTCTGCAACTCTGTTGTGTTCCAGGGGTATCATGGACAGTTATGCATCATTCTGTGCCTCAGGATTTCAGATATTCTGAAAATTCCACACTAAGGTATTCTCCCCCACAATCCAAGCAAAGTCACTTGACTTTGGTGTTGAACTGTGTGTTCAGCCATGCTTCATAGGCCTTGTACAATGTGAAGGTCTTGGCTTTTGTCTTCTGGTGGTACAGCTTGGTGTAGCAGGTGTGGTCATCTGTGAATGATGCATAGTACTGACTGTGGCCAGGGATTTGGACCAGAGAAGGTCCCCAAAGATCTGTGTGGACCTCGTCACCTAGATGTTCATGGTGGGGTGGGTCACACTCCTTCCCAATGGGCTTCTGATTTGCTTTGGCATATTCACATGAATTGCATGCACCCATGGTAGAATGCACTTCATCCAGCTGTCATGATCATGTGTTCATCCTAAGTCCTCACTCACTCTGCACCCCTTTCCACCAGTCATTTGCTCACTCCACACCAACTCCACCCACCCCCTGATGTTTACAAGTCATCTCCACTCCAACTGCTGTCAGACTTGTACTGCTCTCCTACCAGACTGAATGGACCATTCTCTGAGGGGTCATGTGACTACCTTCAGACTCCTCCCTGACAGCTCGCAGTCAGGTACTCCACAGCACATGCACTGCATGGTCCAGTGCCTGGACTATTTCCTTTTCTGGATGTTCTATGTTACCTGTTCATATGTCCTCCATCTACCCTTCATTCATCATCTAGGAAGTTTTACTTGAACATTTCTGGGTCTCCATATGTCAGTTCCAATTCCAGTTACTGTACCTCCATAGTAGTATAAAAGCATGTATCATACTCCACTGTTCCTCAGTATGAATATTGACTTAGTTCCTACTCCCTCTGTCTCTGTCTTCTGCCTGTCAGAGTTACCTCCAACTGTCTGTCTGTACTCCCCCTCTGAAATACAAGGGCTGAGATCATGCAAAGGGGTAGTGCATGAGCTAAACCTGACACCCTCACTTTGCTCTGCCCTTACCTCAGCAGAATTCATTCCTACCAACACTCTGCCAGTTGGAGTTCTGCTCTTTCCATTGGACTTGCTTCCAAACCTCTCCCCAGACCTTGTCCAGCATTGGAGTTGGTCAGAGTAGGCCCAGACTTGACACCAGCTTAATTCTGGTGATTGTGCCATCCTTGAGCATATGCCAGATGGCTTCAGGAGTGATATGGCCAAGTCTGATGTGTATCTCCTCCATGGTTAAGGATTCTGTGGCCTTGGCCAGGCCTGCAAAGGCATGATGAGCTCATTTGAGGCAGTAGAGGCCTTTTTGCATCAGAACTTCAGCTACTTTCTTTTTCTGAGCATCAAAAATCTGACAACACTTGTCTCAGAATAATGCTGCATTCCCAGCAACATCAAGTTTGCTAACAGAAACAAGTGTAATTCCCATCTTGGGGGCATAGAGCATGTCCTTGAGTCAAATGTGGGTTTGCACAGTGCCATTTGGGGGTGAGATTGCAAGGTTGCCTTTTCTGATGGCATGGAAGGTGTGGTTGTTGGCCACAGTGATAGGTTTGGGTACAATTGGCTTGTAATCGAGGAATTTGCTACAGTAGGAGGACATATGACATGAAGTGCCAGAGTTGAACAGGATGGTCTCTTCTGCAGAATTTAGGTTTTCACCCACAAGGAGAGCATGGTCATAGGTGTTCATATATGCATCTTCTTCATCAATAACAATATCCTGGGGGTTTAGAATTTCTTCCTCTGCAATTTCCATTAGCCAGTCATTGTCCTGCAGGTGCACTAGCCAAACTCCATTGGGTTCCAAGTCAGTGCTGGTCTGTGCACTCAAGCTGGCTGTTGCACTGGCCACAGTGGCTGCTTTTCCAGAGCCTTTTTCCTTCTTTTTCCCTTTGCCTTTGTTCTGGAACCACTTGAGCACTTGTCCAGCTTTTCCACCACCCTCTTCCCAGAATTGGCCTTGCACATGACCTTTCTTTCCACAATTTTCACAAGTGGACTTCTTTCCATCCTTCACTGAATAGGCTGCATCTTTGGAATTTCTGGAGTTTCCAGAGTTGCCTCTCTTTGTCCACATTTGGCACCTATCATATTCATCAGAAATTACTTTGATTATAAAGTCCAGAGATAGGTCCTTTTGCATGACCAGGGCTGAAGACATCATAGCTGCAAGGTTGGAGTTGTATGAAGCAGGAAGTGAACTGAGGATGATAGCTGTGAAGTCATTGTCTGTGATAGACTGTCCAAGTGCAGCAAGTTGTTCATGCAGTGTGCACATCTTGTCAAAGTGAGCATGGACATCTCCTTTTTCTGCACAGCAGGATTCTTGGAGTTTTCTCCAAAGATCAATTGCAACAATGCAAGAGTGGTCTTGGAAAAGGTCAGTGAGGACACCCCACACACTCTTCACAGTCTCTTCCTTCAGAACTTGAAGGAATAGGGATTCCAGGAGTGACACAGTGATCACTTGCTTGACATATCCATCATCCTTTGCCCATTGCCAGAGTTTTTCTGGGTATTCACTGACAAGTTTTTGCTCTGTGGCTGTGGGCTTCCAGGAGGAGTCTTTTCCTGCTGAAGGGTCCTCTGGTTTCACATCCAAGCCAGTCAGGTGTCCAATCAGCCCTTTCAAACTGATGGCCCATTCAACCCAAGCCTTGTAATATAGCCAGTTGCTTCCATCTGCATTTAGGTTGGGACTTGTAAGGAATGATCATCCTTTGTCATAGTGGGTATTCTTGCTGCATAAGAACTCTTTTGGAATTAGAGCATGAGAGCAGGGCTCATAACCTAATGAAGGTATGAGTATCTACACTACATCAGTACCAAGTAAATGAATGTAAGTATAAGTATGCTCACCTCAGTGTATGAAGAAGTCACTGAGGTGGAAAAGAACAGTGTGGAAAATTTATAGTACCATAATTAGTAAGCATAGTGACATCAGAATTTAATTCCAAGGGTCAGGGAGAAATTCCAAGCCCTCTGGGTGAAACTCCAAGAGGCTACTGTAATTCTGGAATGCATTCTTGACATGAACATGGTGGCTGATAGGTTGGGGAAAGCCATTGCAAAGATGAGGATGCCTGTGTGAGGAGAAATGGTGAGCAAGGATGGTCACAGTCTAAGGCCCCCCTCAGATGTAGGGAAGATGAAGACTTCACCTATGATAATATGTTTTTCTGGCATGCTGAGGGGAGGGACAGGAGGTCAGAGGCCCAGGAGGGCTAAGAAAGGGGCCTGTTCTTTTTCTTCTGCATTTTCTTTATATATATATATGTCTTGTATGTATAGAATATAGACTTGCACAAGGTGAGGATTTGAGGGTCAATATAATGTACTCCTTTCAAATAAGTTTTGCATATTTCAGAAAACATTATTTAGAATGTACATTACAATAACATCAAGTTAATGTGGCTACTAATATCTGAACATTATTGTAATGACAGTTTTCAATAATGTAAGCATAATTGGTATCCAAAATTGGCTTACATTATGCAAGTCACCTTTTGCAAGTCACCTTTAGCATAATGTCTGCATCTTACCAGTAACAATATTTTGACATTTTTGTATCCAAATTCATAATAATGTTTACAATAATGTCATGAAATATGATGAACATTATTTTGCCATGCACCTTGTGTCACAAGACCTGTCTTCTCTCATAATCAGTTATACACTGCACTATCCCATATTCAGCACCAGAACCATGCACAGATTCTACTATCTAAGGGATCCAAATCCACAGCCAACATCACCTTCAACAAGATCCTCCTCTAAGCTCCTGAGCTGTTGCTAACCTTATTTATTATTGTGATACAAACCCCATGTATTGGTGTCCTTTACAATAATATCCTGTACTACCTTCATAGATCTCACCAGTTCATGTCTATCAGCATATCTTCCACCAACTCAGATCAATGCAACACCATTACTAAAGACCCTCCCAAGCAATAACTCTAAGATTCCACCACCAGAGCAAGGCAAGGCATCTCTTGTTCAGTAAACACATCCCCTATGGACATTCCCATTCCATATCACATCCCCACTTACTGATTTCTTACATAAAATTGGACACACACACACACTCTCTATAGTATTGCTTGTAAATCTAAATAACTACATCACATGCTTTCCCCAAATGCATCCAAGAGCATCTGGAGGGCTTTGGTATGTAAACAACTCACGCGTCACATGTCACCATCGTCTTCGTCGTCATCGGACATCCCTGGTAAATACTCGAGTGTGCTATAGGGCAGCGGCACCTCGCGCGTGACCCGGTACTGATCCATATTTCCCAAATGTTCGCTCTCTAAGCGATCTAGAGAACAGTGGGTGAGTTTGCTGCTAGATAAAATTGGGATTCAAGACGGACAGAAGTTCCATTGTACCCTCCTTAGGAGCTCCAACAATGCTGCAATGACCGAGCGTAAAACGAATGATAATCGACCGGGGGGGATATATATCACCCAGATGAAGCGAACAAGAACATTGGTAATCTTCCAACCAAAATGAGAACTGGTCAAGAACAAACTAAAATTTATAGAACGCACTATGGCAAAATAGTATGACTGGGAGGAAGTGTCAGTAAGGCTGCCCGTATATACAGGTGAAGACAAACCGCTATTTGAGAAGTGTAAATGAGATCGGGCCTGAGCAAAGGATAACGGGTGTCGCGCTTGAACAAAGACCAATCCACGATCAAGTCCTAGAGGGTAACCAGGGGTGAGCAATCGGTGTGTGAACATAGGTGCACTGTGTCCCATTACCCAAGCACACGAATACAAAGAACTCAAGATCTCCGTGAAACAGAAAAACACAAAAGACGGTCCTTGCCGTGGAGTTCCTGAGAGATGATTGAGCATGGACCGTAAATCAGCAAGAATGGAATTCTGTACCAGAATGTACCCAATAGTGATAACACAGTGAGGACACCATTCCAGAGGCATACTTCCCAGCCTAATTTCAAGGCGGACATCTGTCAGCAACGGATATGGTTTGTGTAACAAAAAACCTACATTGAGAAGATTCCCAAGAAATCTGGTATCCCGGTAACGCCTCACACACTGCACAAGACGCATCAGGTAAGGAAGAATCGCTATGAAGTAGTGGATGCCCCAGTTGCGAGACGTTGCACAGGTCACCCAGACATCTTGTATCCGGGGATCGTAAGCACGTGATGAAATCGCATCATCTCCACCCGATGCATAGACGCAGCTGAAAAAATATAGGTTCTCGAGGGTAAAGGTCAAGCTACACAGTTGATCCCTGGATATGTCTGAGCTAGCGGCGTAAGGCATGACCAGTATTGGAAAACGCTTACCCAAACCAGAAACTGGTAAACTAGAGGCCCCATGCATTGATCATACAGAGCAAAAGTTAACAAGCGAAACTACGCACATCGACTTTGAATGCACCACTTAAAAATAATTTGGCTAGGTTCTTGATAGTCCACCAGCGAGAACTCCTTGACATGAAACGCTAAGGAAACTGAGTCAAGCATGCCTTCCAATCATCTGGAAATTACCCACTGGAAGGGGATTGAGCAAGACCACGAAGACAAAAGCCAACCAAACCAAAGGCCACAGCATCGGAGGACCAAAGGGAGAAAGTGAAAGCCAAAATGCGAAGGCCAAGGCACACGTGATGAGAGAAGGGATCTGTCACATTTGGCTAAGTCACAGCGTTCCAGGGCACCTTTCACTGACGTACCTCGAAATATTGGCGAGGATCCATCTTGGTTCTTAAATCCACCTCTACGAACCTTAAAAAGAGCATTCAATGAATGAATAAGAACGCACCGAAAATAAATGGATAGTTTATGCGCTCGCGAGCCCATACGTTAACATTCACACCGACCAGCAGCGCGAGTAAGACAGGCATCCCAAATATCGCGTATATGTACAGAAGAACACTCCACGAAGGAAGATTTTCTCTTGTATGTTGCAGAGAACCTGGCGGGGTGTTCTACGTGTGTGAATTCCCACAAAGGTGGACACGTACACTGATATATTCCTGCCGCAAAGGCCGCAACAGCCAATCCAAGATACATCCCTGAACGAAATACGCTCATGTGATGTGATGTCAGGCGTGAATCGGGACGTAGACGTTTCATAGCCATCCTCCGGTCGCCTTTGGCTACACATGATGCGTGCATCAAAGACGCGGTAAG
>NW_026260887.1:0-80985 GCF_024613125.1 Pisolithus orientalis | reverse complement strand
CAATGTTCATTGGTGTTTGTTCGTGTTTGTTGGTGTTCATTGGTGTTCGATGGGGTTCGTCCTGCTGTACAGACCTGTGGATGTCCAAATTAGGTCAATTGAGGTGGTCCAAGGGGGGATGAACACCACTACAAGTGATCCAGCATGCTCCGAGGAGGAGTGGTCAGACAGGAACATTGGTATGTTTTAAGATGTATTTTAGTTGTATTACCAGACATGCAATAGACATAGGAGAGTCAGGGAAAGATAGTTAGTGCACTCTAAACAAGTCGCAGGGTGTCCCAATCAATGTGGACAGGGGCTTTGGTTCTGGATCAATGTTCATTGGTGTGGGTTGCTGTTCTTTGGTGTTCGATGGGGTTTGTCCTGCTGTATGGACCTGTGGATGACCCAATTAGGTCGATTGAGGTGGTCCAAGGGGGGACGAACACCACTTCAAGTGATCCGGCATGCTCTGAGGAGGAGTGGTCAGATGGGAACATTGGTATGTTTTAAGATGTATTTTAGTTGTATTACCAGACATGCAATAGACATAGCAGAGTTGGGGAAAGATAGTTAGTGCACTCTACACAAGTTGCAGGGTGTCCAAGTCAATGTGGACAGGGGCTTCAGTTCTGGATCAATGTTCATTGGTGTTTGTTTGTGTTTGTTGCTGTTCATTGGTGTTTGATGGGGTTCGTGCTGCTGTATGGACCTGTGGATGTCCAAATTAGGTCGATTGCAGTGGTCCTAGGGGGGACGAACACCACTTCAAGGGGTCCAGTGCACCATGATGGGGAGTGGTCAGACAGGATCATTGGTATGTTATATCATGTATGTAGGTTGTATTACCAGATATGCAATTGACATAGGAGAGTCAGGGAATAATGGTTAGTGCACTCTAAACAAGTCACAGGGTGTCCCAGTCAATGTGGACAGGTGCTTTGGTGCTTGATCAATGTTCATTGGTGTTTGTTGCTGTTTGTTGGTGTTCATTGGTGTTCGATGGGGTTCGTCCTGCTGTATGGACCTGTGGATGTCCAAATTAGGTCAATTGAGGTGGTCCGAGGGGGGACGAACACCACTTCAAGTGATCCAGCATGCTCTGAGGAGGAGTGGTCAGATGGGAACATTGGTATGTCTTAAGATGTATTTTAGTTGTATTACCAGACATGCAGACATGCAATAGACATAGGTGAGTCAGGCAAAGATGGTTAGTACACTCAGAACAGGTCTCCAGGTGTCCCTGTCAATGTGGACAGGGGCTTCGGTTCTGGATCAATGTTCATTGGTGTTCGTCAGTGTTCGTCAGTGTTCGTCCTGCTGTGTGGACCTGTGGATGTCCAAATTAGGTCGACTTTGGTGGTCCTAGGGGGGACAAACACCACTTCAAGGGTCCAGCATGCCATGATGGGGAGTGGTCAGACAGGATCATTGGTATGTTATATCATGTATGTAGGTTGTATTACAAGACATGCAATTGACATAGGAGAGTCAGGCAAAGATGGTTAGCACACTCTAAACAAGTCACAGGGTGTCCCAGTCAATGTGGACAGGGGCTTTGGTTCTGGAACAGTGTTCTTCGGTGTGTGTTGGTGTTCACCCTGCTGTACAGACCTAGACATGTTCAGAACAGGTCAATTGCAATTGAGCTAGGGGGGATGAACACCACGTCAAGCAGCCCAGCATGCTCCAAGGGGGAGTGGTCAGATGGGAACATCAGAATGTTATAAGATGTATTTTGGTTGTATTACCAGACATGCAATAGACCTAGGAGAGTCTGGGAAAAGTGATTAATGCATTCCACACAAGTCACAGGGTGTCCCAGTCAATGTGGACAGGGGCATTGCTTCTGGAGTGATGTTCATTGGTGTTCATTGGTGTTCGTCTGGCTGTATGGACCTGTAAATGTCCTAGCAAGGTCAATTGCAATTGATCTAGGAGGGACGAACACCACTTCAAATGGTCCAGCATGCCATGAGGGAGAGTGGTCAGACAGGAACATTGATATGTTATCTGATGTATTTTATTTGTATTACCAGACATGCAATCGACCTAGGGGAGTCTAGAAAAGCTGATTAATGCATTCCAAACAAGTAAACAAGTGCTCCAGTATGTTTACTCAGGGCCATCCATGCTGGACTGATGTTCACAAATGTTTGCACATGTTCATCAGTGTTTGTCATGGTGGACGGACCAGGACATGGTACTACAAGACCCATGCAAGTGGGCCTGTATGGATGAACACCATTCCAAGTGGGCCAGCATGCTCCAAGGCAGGGTGATCCAGTGGGCATACTGGTATACTATCTGATGTAGATTCTCTATTTCATTGTAATACATGCAGTAATATAGACATACAGGAATCTGGGAATGATGATCAATGTGCTTGAACCAGGTCCCAGGGTCTCCCAGCATTTGGACATGGTCTGGATAGGGGCTTTGGTAAGGGGTTGATGTTCGCTGGTGTTCATCTGTGTTGTCTGTCATTCCCCATATTGTATGGACCTGTACCTATCAACCTGAGAGCAGGGGAAGAGGTTTCCACAGTATGAACACCATTTCAAGTGGTGCAGCATGGTCTCAGCAGGGGTGGTCAGGTGGGCACACTAATAGAATATCTGATGTAATTTATTTGGATTACATGAAAGTCAATTGACCTACCAGAGGCTGCAAATGACATTCCATCTGCTCCAAAATGAGTGACAGGCTGTCACAGTCAATTTGGACAGGGGCCATGGTGCTGGCTTGATGTTTGCTGGTGTTTGCAGACAATTTCCCATTGGCAGCAGACTGACATGGGCCAAATTGTCAAGGACCATCCAACTGCAGCCTTGGTTGATCATGCAGGACTGGAAGTGGTTGGCCCAACTGTCCAGTCTGGGGCCAGTGGTTGGGAAACTTTTCTTTCTGTTTACCTGTCAGCTTTGGATCCAGTTGGATGCAACTTGGCTGAGAGGTTCAGAGGGAAAGCCAGAGCCAACATCTTTGGAAGATGCCATTCAGAGTTGGACTCTGAACCAGACCTTTGTTGATATAGATTGTGGTTCCCATTCCTGTGGAACTGAATCCCAGTGTTGCCTAGTGTAGTCTGATCAGGTAGCAACATGTTTGGCATCTTGGGATGATACCTGGCCCAAATGTGAACCCCCCTCTTCAGCTTTGCTCCATCAAAACAATTCCAGATCAATCCAGCTGTCCATACCATGTCTGTGCCACTCAAATGACATGGCAGGACCATTTGGATCACACCAGAAAGGACCCTATGTCTCACTCCCCTCCTCTTATCCTGGCGGTGCTAATCCTGTAAAGTTTAGCAAGCATGAAAGCTTGTCAGGAATGGTTGTCCTGGAGGGCCTGAAAGTCACAATGGATGATGACAATGGTTGCAGTATTTCTAGGTGTCAGAATATCCATGTAAGATATGTTACCCTGCCCTCCCCATGTTCACTCCATCAAAACAATTTCAGAGATTGATCTAGCTATCTGAATTATGTCTACCCCATGGGTATGACATTACAAGACCATCAGAATTGTGTTACAAAGGTCCCCATATTTGTTTCATCAACATACCTGATCCCCTCCTCATACCCCAGGGATGGCGATCCAGTAACATCAGGAGGGGGTGCCAGCTTGCTAGGGATGGATGTCCTGGGTGTTATCAATGCCACTGAAGACAATGGAAATGATTTCCAGCCTCCCAGAAGTATTTGCAAAGAGATACCACTTTGTGGTCTGACCATCCTTCTACCCCCTGTAGATTTTTTTTCCAACTGCCAATTTCATTCAAATTTCACCTGGGACATCCCAATGGACATATCTATTGACTCCCAGCATTATTTCCCCCAAATTATGGTCGGGAGTTTGTAATTATAATTCCCCCAGGGGCTGTATAATACTGAGCAATGTGGTCACAGGAGATTGTGAGGTTGTGAGAGGGTGGCAGAAGATGTGGCTTCATATACATACAGATTTGTAATTGTTATGCAGGGTCATGTGGTGAAATTAGCCCTTATTGAAAACAAAGCCAAAAAGGGGCTAATTATGGGATGCACTGGAAAGCTTGTGAATATTGATTTGCAGACAGCTTGGATTGGTGCCGACACCCCCCAAAAAATTCAATGGCAGTTACAAAGTGCTGAACAATGTCAAACAGTGTCAAACAGCCCCCACATCTCAGCATGGAGCCATTGCAGAGTCTTGGAAACTCTTGGAAACTTTCACAAATGCATATGTCATGTATAGAAATGGATATACAAATGTTCATAATGATTGGAGCACCCAATAGGTCAGGACTGGTCATGACCAAGTCCATCTTGGCATTCAGCAATCACTAGACTCAGTGACCATGTCCAACAATGGTTTTCTGGTCATCCTAGACCTTGGGGACAGGCATAGGGAGCAGAAGTGCCTGGTCAGGACCAGTCCTGACCAGTCACATCTTGCCTTTCAGCAATCACTGGACTCCCTACCATGTCCACCAGTGGTTTCCTGGTGTTCCTTGACCTGGGGGACAGGCATAGGGATCAGAATCACCTGGTCAGGACCAGTCCTGTCCAGTCACATCTTGCCTTTCAGCAATCACTGGACTTGCTACCATGTCCAGCAATGGTTTCCTGGTCATCCTAGACCATGGGGGTGGGCATAGGGAGCAGAAGTGCCTGGTCATGACCAGTCCTGTCCAGTCACATCTTGCCTTTTAGCAATCACTCAGCTCCCTACCATGCCAGTGGTGGAAGTACATAAGTGGCCCAAATGGAATGGAAAGCTTGAGAAAAAGCACACAACAAGACAGTGGTGAGGCAAAACATAACAATACATGCTATACCCACCCCCAACAACAATGTCACCACCAGCATGACAATGGTGATCCCCCCTACCAACTTGCAGTGGCATTCATGCTAATGACCAGCACTACCAATTCCAGTAGCAATACCCATATGAATGGACCACTACCTGTAATTGCTACATTGTAATCAATTAATTCACTGCATTAGAACTTGTGACATTTGAGTCAATAGTCAGTCTGGCAGGCTAACCATCTTATGACTGTCTGGAGAGTCCCCTGAGACATCATTGCCTGGCATGACATGGTAGTCAGATGAGACCAGTCATCTGTAGAGCAGTGGATTGGTCCCTATAAGGTGATATCAGTAAAACAAAGTATGAACTAAACTACATGATCAACTTGAAAGGGTACAAGGAGGAAGACTGGACATAAGAACCAGAATCAGCCCTCAAAAGTTCCAAGGCCTTGCCCTTGATCACTTTTTTCCCTTTTCTGCCCCTTTAATAAATACACTATTTCCAGCTCAGTTTTCAGTTGCCTGCAAGTAAACCACCAAGGAGGGGATAGTGTCACAATACTTGCATGTTCTGTTTGACATGTTCTTCCTCTGTTTCCTTATTACATAATCTTATTTCAGCCTCATGACTGGGTTCTGGACCTCCACCTTGCATTCACCATCACAGCCATGGAAGTCAGTGAGATGATCATTCTCAGAAAATGTTTCAACAAGTGTTTTCAAGTTGTTATACAGCATTAGGTAGATAAAATAGAATGTCAAGTCAAGACAACTGACTTGAAACATTCCTGCCACTTATCCCCATGAACCATCTTGCTTAAGTCCAACTCTAGACAACAACCAGTAGAAATCACTACCATAGTCCTCATGGAATAAAATGACCCCCAGAATGCTGGATGTATCCAAAGTAGCAATCTGCCTCTTGGACCTTTTATCCAGCCATCACTGTGAAGTTTGACTGGATCACTGTCTACATTGACATTGTCCAATGACAGTCCACCAAGAAGTTGTTCACTGTCATCCAGTGCATGTGAAAGGATGGGTGAAAGGCAAATTGGGTTGACTTTAATAATGAGTTTTAGTGAACTGAGAACTTGTGATTGGTAGATAATACATACCATGTGCCATAAAAGATGAAAGGGGTTCACCTTCTGAACTTCGTAATGAGGGCTTGAACTTCTCATGAATGTGGACTGCATCCTCAAAACTTTCAGCATCCCAGACCCTTATGGTTGCATCATCTGAACCTGAGACAATCCTCTTGCCATCAATGGAGAATGCAACTGAATTAACTGCAGATGTGTGCTCAAGTGGACTACCAATTTGCACACCCCTCTCAACATCCCAGATCCTCATAGTGTTGTCAGCTGAGCCTGAGATCACCTTTTTCCCATCAGGGGAGAATGTGGCTGAAAAGACTAAAGATATATGCCCCTCAAGCAGCCTCCCAATCTGGACACCTCTTTCAGCATCCCAGATCCTGACTGTCTTGTCAGCTGAGCCTGAAACAATCCTTCTACCATCATAGGAATATGCAACAGAAAAGACTGAAGAAGTATGCCCCTCAAGAAGGTTACCAACTTGTGAACCTTTTACAACATCCCAGATCCTTATGGTATTGTCAGATGACCCTGAGGCAACCCTTCTGCCATTTGGAGAAAATGCAACTGAAAAGATTGAAGTTCTCTCCTCAAGCTGACTGCCAATTTGCACACCCTTCCTAGCATCCCAAATTACCACAGTCATGTCAGAAGACCCTGAAACAATCCTCTTCCCATCAGGGGAAAATGCAACTGAATTGACTGAAGAAATGTGCTCCTCAAGTGGAATGCCAATCTGCACACCTTTTTCAGCATCCCAAATTCTGACAGTTCCATCATCTGAACCTGAGACAATCTGCTTGCCATCAAAGGAAAATGCAACTGAATTGACTGAAGAAGTATGTCCTTGAAGAGGGCTCCCAACCTGTACACCACTCATGGCATCCCAGACCCTAACATTGTTGTCATCTGAACCTGAGACAACCCTCCCACCATCAGGGGAAAATGCAACTGAAAGGACTGAAGAGATAGGCTCCTCCAAGGCAAGTTGATTGCTTGGCCATTCTTTATATCCTTTGGAGACCATAGCAAGGCTAGAAAATTTTGGCAGGAGCATTTTTGATATCATTGTGTTTGAAGGAGCAAATGGTAGTGCAGAGAGGTATAGGTGTGGTGCACTATATGCAATTGCACTGCCAAAATTCTCAATGAACTTGATCTCCTCTTGTGCCATCATTAATGTATCACCAAAGCCATTTTGGCCCTGTGATGTGATGTCAGACAACATTAAAGCAAGACCATAGAACACTCACCTGTAACCATATTGTAATGTGGGTAAGGGCACCCCTAGCACATCCAAATACTCCAAGCAGGCTGAGAGTCTCCAACCAAAAAAGGATTTTTTCACTACCCACGATCACTTTCACAAATTTTGCAAGCACAGGGTCAAATGTGGTCATCTGCAGATGCTGGGCCCAGTATTGACATGAGTATGATAGTGAGGGTGGTATGTTTTTGGTAACCCTTTCTGATAAGTCAGGAACCTCAGCATTGCAAAGGTAGGAAGATTCCAGTCCACAAATGTTGAATTGTAGGCCATGGCAAAGGATCTGCAAGGAAGCAAAGGCAAGGTCATGCATCCCAGATGCACCAACAAAGTATGCTCCACCCTTTACAGGGTCAACAAGAAAGTCACAGAATGATGTATGGAGGAGTTGAACAGGAGAGGACCTGTTAGTGATTCCACTCAACAGGGATGCCATAAATGTGAGGACAACAGCCACATCATAATGATCCTCCTCACAGGGGAAGCGGCTGCGCATCTCATTCAATACGTGCATAGACAGTGGCACAGCTGTGAAGAGAACCTGCTGCATCACAGAACGGAACCGTCCAAGGCTGGTTTGGTCCTCAGGTACAATGCCTCCCAGAATTGCTGCATACATGGCATCTAACAGGGTTCTCCCATTTCCGTAAGGAAGAGAGATGATCAGCTCGAACCGCTCCCTGGCAGTTTGACCCAGCCTATTTTGTTGGATGAAGTCGCAGGCGAGACGAGCCCACTCAAATATCCCATCAGCCGCCTGAGCAATCCTCTGAATTTCTGTGGCTCCGATGTCTCGAACATTCCCAAGTCGTTCGGAAACAAATAACCGGATATCACGTTCCACCAACACCACAGAGATATGGTCTAACGCATAGACCTTGATGTGCTGAGACGCACGCAGGGCATCCTTGATATCAGGCACGGGACGGGATGTCACGAGGATGCGGAAGTTGCGAGGGAGCCCGACAGCATGAGCTGACGCAAGCACCGATAAAATGTCTCTTCGCGATGATTCCAGACCACTCTCGTCCAATGCGTCAATGACCACGAACACGCTCCCAATCGTGCCACCCCTGACCATGGACAGCGGGTCCAAAATGAGCTTCTCCCACTGTAGCTTGATGTCAGATGTGGTAGCAAGCGAATGATCTCTTGCAACGACATTAGCCAGTGCTCGCCGGAATGAGGGGTCACAGTCCGCAAGATCGCGTGCGATGGTTGTAAATATCTTTCCTTCGCGGTGCTCAGCCTGTCTGTCACGAGCGAAGCAAAAGCACGATGCAAGACCTCCAGCATCCTGAAACCACTGGACGACGGTGCGGGCAATAGTAGATTTCCCCTTGCCACCTTGGCCATATAGCCAGAAAACCCGCGGGATGTGTTCACTGGCATCCTGGACCCAGCTGATGATTTCCGCGAGAACCTCTGTCCTAGTGTTGTCGAGGCATCTTTTGTTCCCAACGAGGCCTGGACTCGGTGCGCAAGTCATCCCGCCCACACCCGAATCTTCAAGAACGCGGTGCGCGTTGATCTGGATGTCCCGGACCGTATGGCCTCGAAATTGTTGCATCAAGCCACTTAGCATCCTGGCGTAGTCATCAATAGCGAGCTGCGTCTGACGCATCGGATTCTTCCCTTGTCTCGACCCTGAAAACGTATCAGAGCAGATTTCCTAGTGAGAGCGCTGTGAACTCACAGGAGCGCTTCGCCTCTGGATAATCCTTGATGAAATACGCAGCATCGCTTATTACTCGTACAATCATTCCTAATGTTTCTCTCGCGCTTTGGACATTCTTAGCGGTATCTTCTTCTGATAGCAACACATAGACATTTCTGACTGTGTCCAGGAGCCCGCATAATACTGTATCCAGATTCGCCTTAGTCGTGAATATCTGAGGACAGATAAGTGAGGGATGAGGGAAAGAATATGAGAGCGGGAACGTACCTGGGAGGCAGCGACCAAAATTCCCATAGCAACTTGGACGAAGGGGTGGACCTGGCACGCGTATGTGGTTACTGTACAAACCCACAAAACCGGCATACGTACGTTGGAAAGCGTAGTGGCAACTTCTTTGAAATCTTTGAAAGGTGTGAAATACATGTTACCGAAGCCCTGGATCTCGACGAATGCGGTATTGGCATTGGCAGCAAGGTCAGCCACGCATTTTTTGATACGCACTATGGGGTTCACCTCGTCAAATTCTTGTATGTCAGCATCGACGTCCTTGTCTACTGCAGCTGATAAGGGTTCTGGTCCTGCTTCACTAATTGAGCGTTGAGTCTGTCCAAACAATTTGCTCAGAGTCGTTGCAGCAGCAGGAAACCATAGATCACATACGTAGTGAGCGGAACCCACTGGTGTTGGTTTCTGTGGCGCTTCCCCACCTCCGGCAACACTTGGCCCAGAAGTAAAAGTTGGATGACTTTGGCTCGACCGCTGGAAGAAGCGCCTCACTCTGGCAAACGTTCTGCGAGATGAATTATCACACGTTTCGGTCTTAGACCGAACGAGAGCCCCAGCTAGAGCCTGGGACTTATCCCTTGGCTAGTTTTGTGTGAAATGATAAACGCGATCCGGTGGAAAGAATAAACTACGTACGGAGGAAAGGCTAGACATAGAATTAGATGAGCCGATAACTCTGGGGTGACGACATTTCTTCGACTGCTTTGCAACCATGTTTGAAAAACGAGTGAGTTGTCAAACTTGACGAGATGAAGTTGGGACTGTCGCACTTGCTGTGGTACACACGTCGTAAGAGTATTACGTAAGTACAAGTCCCGATAACCGATGGCGAACATTTCTAGGCTCCTTGTAACCCTCGTTTTACCCTCAGGCCTCACCCCCTGCTCTTTCGTACGTCCAATCTGCCCGTTGAACAATGTTCCGGAGGTCGGCGATCGTTCCGCTTCGCTTCTAGTCTGCCGACTAATATTTACTGCTAGACTCCCGTTAGTGTAAACGACTTCGACTTATCGATCATCGGGTCTGGACGTCATGTCACGCGTACCTCTCCTGGTTCCCGAGCCTACTTATGGCTGTAAGTAACGGTGTTATAATCCTCGCTGCAGTCAGTGTTGATGATCGTGGCCGGCTGTTGATAAATGTGCGACTTCGTACGGGATGCTAACAGATCTCTGGTGGTGCCCCGAAACAGCATCGTACTAGTTCCTACCTACTATCGACACGACGTCATGCCAGTGTTTATTGATAACTCTAGCACGGCTCACATATCTAGTAAGGGGAGCCCTCAGGCCCTTACCCTCTACTCATGCCTTTGTCATAGTCACCATGACTTCCTGTAATGAATCGAAGAGAAATCACTCTCACTCAAACTCGCATTGCCGAATCCAACACGTAAATGCAATACCGTGAACTTGGACGAAGTTAATGCTGACCATAGGAAACCTAGAGCTGAATGTCGGGCGCTCATACCTGTCAATGTATTCGTTGTTGTACAGCGGTCTACTGCTTCCCCCCCCTCTGCGACCGCATATGCCGTTGCCGCGGAGAGTAGCGGTACGGATTGTAAACTGCTTCCCCACCCTCTGCGACCGCATATGCCGTTGCCACGGAGGGTGGCGGTACGGATTGTAAAAGACATCATGGCAAGACCCACGCGTATAGCCTACTAGGCTGTCGCACTGAAATGACTGCCGCTGCACGATCTTGTCTGAATCGCTGCCACATTGCCGCTCCGTCCGACTGAGTGTCTAGTTTTCAGAGCCTGCGGGCGAATGCATATTGTTGCACACTACTCCGCAAGACCAGACGGCGCAGAGAGGACGACCGATGGGGATCCCTGTGGTGCAGTGGTGAGTGGTCACAGATCAAGGTTTTATAAGAGATATTTTCTGATCCCGTTTTTTCTGCAGCTCGAGGACTTATCTGGTAGTCGCTACTTCCTTGGCGCTCGAATACCCACTGCTGTGGGTGTTGAGAACGCTACCTGTGCACAATATCGTCGCTCTCATCAACATCATCATCCCCGGCCATGTGAGTGATGTAGAACGTGCATTGATATCGACTCAGTTGCCGCCTCCATGGGACCATCGTAGGAATCCTTGATGGACAACATGAAAATGTTTGCGAGAGCGCAACAAGGGCAACGATAAAACGTATCAGGACAGCATTCCAGAGGGATCAAGGGAACTCCAGTTTAATCCTACTAGCAAACTCGCTTCATTGAACAAAAGCCGGACCTACGCTCTCACTGGGGAAAATGAGTATAAGCTGTTATGTAACACCAACAAGGCAATAGAAGTATGTACTGCCATTTCCCTTTCGTCATTTGTGCAGTGATCACACACTGGATTAGAAGTCAAGGGTTGGTGTTTCCCAGTATACATGGATGGTGGAGGCTGGAGACATTTAGACGCCATGCGAAACTGGTCGGGGAGGTTGCATAGCATTTCTGTGAGGTTGGCGAAGAATGCTGAGTGGTTCCTGGCCATTGGAAGGCAAGTCGAAGGATGGATTGCCAGTTGTGTAGCAGTCTTGAACATAACTAGCAGCTGCTAATTTGCTGATGTGCCTCCATTCAGCGCACCATGCTGTGCGCATGCAGTTCTTAGTGCACAGTTTACGTAACGTTCCCTATAATCTAGCGACGAAGCCCCTATATAGAACCCCCATAAATTGGGTGCAGTATTCACTATTAGTACATACCACCGGGTTACACCGGGGGAGAAACTGAAACTTTGGGTATGTTTGTGTAGATCGTCGTATCGCCATACAGAGCATGTACAGAGTCACCCTGCCAGTGTCCACAAGCACAAAGGCAACGGACGCAGCATTCCAGCGCAGGTGTGCCAACCTGCAACCCACCAACAGCATTTAAGTCAGAGATCTTAAGATACTCTGTTCGTTCGCCCTAAAGCCGTGCTTTCGTGCAACGTTATAGGAGGTCTTGATATCCCTAACTTTAACGCCTACTCCCACTCGCATGGTGGTGACCATGTCAGGTCCCGTCAATGGTCCTAAGAGGTTCGCCGCAGATCTGTCCGAGCTTCAAACGTGCGCTAGCTTCAAGTCAACGTCAGCAAGCAACAGTAGGAGATGGACTGTGTATGGTGAGTGTAACTTCTCCTTCATCGAGCTCCCCTGATTGTTGCCCTCACGCTCGTTGGCATGCATGCTCATCTACTTTGGTCGTTGGTACATAGACATCAAAGCTGGCGATGAAGAAGGATCCTTCAAGTTCGATCTCGTCGATGCACATATCCTGACAGAATCCTTGAACAGGTGTGGAGATGGAATGACACCGACAACAACGATAAACATCTTCATTTCAGGTACCGGCTCGCTCTCTTCGCAACGCCTCATTTAATTAAGTACAACACATAATCCACGGTTTAGACACGTCCGAATATCCTCATAACCATACCTTCTTCGGCTACACTCAAGACGATGCATTCGTCACACCCCAAATTTCTAACTCCATCAAAAAGTTGTCAGATCGAAAATCGTGCACGGTAAAAGATGTCGTCGAGTTTTTCTTGGAAGAGTTGCCTCGTGGCTGCAATGCCATATCCATCAACGATCATAACGAAGAAGGTGGGCTCGAAGGACTCGAAGCAGACGCTGGGAGGGAGGACATGGACGCGCTGAGCTCTAGTTTCGATGAAGACCACTTTGACGAACAATCTTCCCAATATATGGATTTGGATTTCGAACCTTCTTCTGTGCCTCAATTACAAATTAGTCGACTGTGCAAGTTGGTCTCTTCTCTCCTTTCTTCACTGCGCCAGCCACTCACCTCTCGGTACCTCCAGAGACTTCACTGAAGCAAGGGATGCAGGCTATCACCCCGGTATTATCCGTGCGGGCGGCGGCGAATTCTACCTGTCCATATCATTACCTGTAATCGACCTAACTGCCTGCATCCCTCCGCATGCGTTATTCGCCTGGGACAGACATTTCTTGCAACCTGGTCAATGTCTTACTCTCCTCATATCCGGATTTCGAGGGTTCTATCCGGTTCTCGGTCGTGATGGTTCTGTGATTCCCGACGCTGCGTTCGCAAGCGTCGCACTCAGATTCAAATTGGGACTCTCATCGAACTATAAACCTCCTTTAGACCAAGTTAGATCCGCCTTCCGTCAATACATTCATGTCACAGAATCGGAAGGGGGCGCTGCTGATGGATCTGCACAGTTGTTTGAAGAAAGGTTGCAACACGAAGTAGCAGGTGCAGGTGCTTTCAGGAAAATGGGCTTGAGCGATTCACTAGAGGACTTATTGGACAAGTATCTACTTCGCCTGATCTGGCTGAGGAGGAGGATCGGGTTGAGTTGGGCTGCTGCGGAAGAGTTGCTGTGGCAGTCTGAAGCTGCACTAGATGATCCCGAGAATGTTTTTTCTAGAAAAGAGGAGGTGCGCACGGTTTCTCTGGCCAACTTTTGAACGACTTGATGGGTTGTAGATGTTATCTAATGCAGACGAGGCTGAGAGGAAATTATCTGCTTCGTACCAACTGCCTGCTGATCCCATGGAGGCTGGATCACCAGACATCAACATCATCACGACCACTTTCGCGTTCTTGATTAGGCGGCTTGCGGTGAGGTGATCATAACTTACTCGATACCTTCTCACCTTCGGTCCAGCTCTGCGCCCGGAATTGCGTCATATGTCACAAACGATTCGAAAACGAGAAATACGAAGCTCTGAAACCGTACGTGTGTAGCTCGAATCTCTGCATATTCCAGTACTACGCACTGAATTTTGGTCCTTCCTTGGAGGTATGTACATCACCCATGCAGCGCCGCTTGATGTTTCTTATCCCTTACCCTCCGTGCTCCGCAGTACGAAGTCGCCACCAACACAGAGACGGTGGATTTATTGGTCTCTTTAGCATATGTTGCAGCAGCGGAGGGCGCTCTTGAGGAACCCTTCCCGTGCGGAATGGGTCTACGTGTCCCAGTTCCCCAAGGTAGCATTGTCATAGTCGACGACGACGGGTTGTGCGACTTTGATGCTCTACCTGTTCAGGAGGTAAACCTTCGGCTGTTATTTTGTGGCTGGCGGTCGTTGATGGTGATTGTACACTTCTACAGATGCGTAAGACGATAACGACGCTTTTGGATAGACTTCCTCCGGTGTGTATACTTGTTCCGTGTGTCACGATAACGTGGGACACCGGACTGATGACGTTGGCCCCTAGATCGCCGCGATGAAGCAGTTTTTATTAAAGAACCCAACGGCGAGATTGCAAGATATGGATTCTCAGACTCCCCCGGCTGCTTGGTCCCTTTTGAAGTGGTGAGTTCATGGAGTATCTACGGCCTGCGTCGAGGAAGCTCATGGCTTCGTACAGGTGCTTCGCATCATGCACAGCACATATCCAGGAACTGAAGAACCGAGAAGACTTGCTTGGGAACATCGGTTAGTCAGTTGCATCTCGCAATATCTATGTCTGTATTTGTGCGTTGATTGACTACTACTTGTATCCAGGCGATTCCTATCGTCAGTTTCGTATTATGACAGGCGCGCCCGACAAAGCAGCCAAGTTCAACGCTGCACTGGAACAGGAGTCCCATATTACACCATCGAGGTATCCCACTATATTTGTGGGCTCCTTTCTCCCAAAATCGCGCGGCAACGGTTCATCTTTTCTCCTCTTTTGTGCAGGCTTTCCATGGTTCTCCAATGAAGAATTGGCACTCGGTATGCATAGTTCTTCTATGAACTTGTCCCTTTCTGATTCTCTTGGTTTAAGATCATCCGTCACGGACTATGGTACAAACACATCGTCAACGGACGAAGCTATGGAAACGGTTAGTCCTGACTCTTCCCTTCCCGCCCACTTCTAGACATGTTAATACTGCTACATATCCAGGGGTCTACTTCGCGGCAGACGGCTCAGTGTCGATGTCGACGTATGCCGCCCCAAATTACTCAAGATGGGGAGGCAGCAGCCTGAAACCCAATAAATGCCTCGTACTTGCGGAGATCGTCAACGTTCCGTCGAGATTCGTGTGCAGGTTTCCGTGTTATGTCGTAAATAATACAGATTGGATCATGTGGTATGTCTCCGTTTGCCACCCTCAACTGCCATATGTGAGCGCATACCTGATCGCCTTCCCTTTTTCTCTGGCCTTCTTTAGTCGGTATTTGTTGGTCGACTGTGGAGATCATGATCCCACACAAGAAGCTATCCATCCCAAGGGTCCTAGAGGAGTATTCCTAGAACAAGATCCACAATATGAAGCTAAGGTCCAAAATGTACCGATCGACATACCGAAACCATCGCATCACCTTGACAAGATCCTAGAAGAGTGCCGTCAAGCACGATTATCTGTAGAGTATGACCAAGACGACATGTCAATCTTCGGGGCAGCGGACGAGGTGCAACAATCTGTCATGCCTGCTAGCCTTGGTTCCCCAGCTATGACTGCGGATATGGTGGTGACAACCGACCCCCCCCTCAGATGGTTCCCAGACCATGGATGGACCGAGAAGAACGTTCTAGACTTGCCTCCGCCACCTATCGAGTCCTCCACGGTAGCTACCATGGCTCTGCACAGAGAGCTGAAAGTATTGCACAAAGAACTACTGAAGGCTCGGAAGCAAAACGAGATAGAGCTTCTAGGGTGGTATATTCCTTCTGAATTTAACACAGACAATATCTATCAATGGGTTGTCGAGATGCACTCCTTCGATCCCGAGCTCCCAGTAGCTAAAGACATGAAAGAAAGGTACGTAGATTGTTTCAGTATTGAATGGTGTAATGTTGAGCCCTCTTCTTGGTCTTGCCAGAGGCGTGAATTCGGTAGTTCTTGAAGTTCGGTTCCCACCAAGCTTTCCACACTCGCCTCCCTTCTTCCGTGTCATACGACCTCGTTTCCTGCCCTTTTCGCAGGTGCGTGTACTCACACTATCCTCCTAAGTTCGAAGATACATTTGCACCCAGGGCGGAGGTGGCCATATAACGGATGGTAAGCACTCTGCTGCATGCCCGCTACTATACACGGACTATTCGCAATGGTACAGGGGGATCGATATGCATGGATTTGCTAACCTCAGACGGTGCGCGGCATCATGGTTTGGAAAATGCTTTATAGCTCATGCAGTACAGGATGGCTTCCAAGTTATAGGTATGTCTAGTCTTCGGATAGGGTAAAAACCTTAGCCCCAAGCATCTTTCCCTTGCGCAGTGTCCCGGCAATTCTGTTGCAGATCAAACTTGCGATATCGAACATAACCCCTCGGCCTGCAAGATTGCATCCTCAGTACTGGGATAGGTGAGGCCCAACATCATTGACACAACCGACCATGGGATATTGATGTAATGATCCGTCTTTCTTTCTTTTCTTACCTGCAGACCGTACACTGCCAAGGAGGCCTTGAACGGATACACTCGCGCGGCAGCTTTGCATGGGTGGAAGGTTTGTTCACTTTGCTTGTGTCAATGGTTCCGTTTACACGCCTCACATCTGCTCAGGTATTGAACGCAGCAGAGATCAAGACGCTCGTGACTAGCCATTAGAAGGAAATTATGTCGTAGAGGGTCTTTCATTTTTGCATGTACTCGACCACAACGGGCAACATAATCGTTGCTCACTTGACACGGAGTAGAGTAATATCGGTCAGACGGCACATGTACTTACACTAGTTAGGGAAGGTTTTCACAGATGTTTTGTCATGCTGTAGGCTATTGCAGGACATTCTAGGACAATAGATCCTCGTACCGATATTCACTAGCATTGCTAAGTCACTCCCGTTGTGACTGTCTCATCACGCCAATACTAAGGACCTCTCCCAAGCTGTTCGCTCACTTGATCGTAATACTCTGAAAATAACGAGTACCGACCATAGCAAGATACTGACAGTGTAAGACTAATATGTAGTCGATATAGTGGCATCGCATGACCATTGAGCTCATATATATAGGTATTACGGCACGTGAAAGCGATCGATAACTCGCAGGCAATGTAAAGGTCGGCCAATGACAGAATATATGCACGATTATAATATGCACGCCAAAAGGAGCAGCAGAATAGTGATTGACAATGTTCACTTGCTTCAGGATATCGTTTTGCTTGATAATGATGATGATGGGTGACGGATATCTAGATTGTGATAAAAACCTCAGAGCGTGCTTGTCACGGATGGACCTATTCTTTATGTACAAGACTGTTCTGAGGCGCAGCTGCTTTCGTCGATCCTTGGAGACCCAGTGACGAGCCTAACGTTACAGGGCCATGGTCTTACCATCCCCGTCAAACGATGACCTCTCCGTGAGTACTGTTGTGTGAACCTCGAGCTGGATTGCATTTGTAGGTGTCTCTTTTGGGACCTCCAGTTGGATGTTGGACACATCCCTTGCAGTAGTTGAATGAGCCCAGCTGATGTCGTTCTATTCACCAAGTCGGGGAGAACGGGTACGTCAAATATAAAGGGAAGAAGTAATGTCAAACATACCCCTGATTTTCTTTCGTATGTACCAACCATTTGTGACTTAAGTTCCTCACGCGTCAATAGCGTGTCAAAGAGGGTCTGTTAAGTACATAGACCAACCCGTTATTTTGCTGGGACAGTCTCACCCCTTACGATCACTCACATTTGTATAGATACGGCCTATCGGAATGGCAAACATCCCGTAGAGGTTCGTCGTCGGGAGAACCAAGAAACTAATCAGATCACCAAGGGAGAAGATGCCAGCGAACAATCCTGTTTGGATAGCACCACGAATTAAGCGGTTAAGAACGGTATCCGTCTTGTGGTACCCAGTCTTTGAACGTGTAAAAATTATGGTTAGCGTAACTGCACCAATTGGATCAATGATAGGAAAACCACAAAAAAGGTAGCTACTAACCGGTGATGAAAATGTCAATCGAGACCTGCATCGCAAGCCAGGCAGTCACAAGGTTGTTAAGTTGGGATAGCTCAGAAAGCCTGAACAGCAGACGTAAGAATATTCCGTCTGGAACAATGCCAAATCGAGTGACTGACACTTGGATAATCCATGCTTTGATACCGCAGGCCATCCCAAGAGCAAAAGATGGGATAGCCAATAGAATCACGGTGGCAAAGAGGATGTCGCTGCCACTCAGACGCCATATCCTAGAAATATCGCCTCAAACGTCCCAACTAAAGAAGGAAATAGCGCACCGGTACCCAAGGAAGAGTTGAGTCACTAGAGCAGCGGCAGCCGTACCAATGGGTGTGAACGTGTACGGCCATTCAGCAACTTATTGGTTGTGTCAACGGCGCTGCCAATGGAGTTAACCACCAGACAACGCACCTGCCAGAGCTGCTGGGTTGTTATAGTTCGTGACACTGATGAACGATGAATGACATGGGTGGGAACACAGCAACTGAAAACGAACGTGTATGACCAAGCCATGTATATGACTCTATGGTGATGGTGTCATGGTGAGTGGTACACGCAGATAGACATTATAAATAGCCATACTTACGATCCACTATGAAACGTGTCCAGGACGAACAACGACCACACCATAGTCCTGCAGTATACGGAACAAACATTACAGTAAAGGAGAGGGGATGCTGAAAATGAGAACCGACCTGACATGCAACGGATCGTTGAAATCTGTGGAGCTAGGTAACAAGACAAGCTCTCACGAGGTGCCACTTACTGCTTCTGCAGTATGCTGCAAACTGGTATGTAACAAGACCATAGAGGTAGGTGTTGACTTGCGAAACGATATTGTTGTTATTGAAGCAGCAGCACCAATGGATAAAAGGACGTACAGAATATCCCTATCAAGAGGGTCCCTAAAGTACTGTATGAATACCTGCATTGCAGATGCGAAGAAGAATGAAGCACACCTAGTGTTTTGTCGAATTCACCCATGGGCACAATTATAAGCTGATTTTCAAAAGGAAGGTGAAGGAAGGGAAGGAGAGACAACTGGGTGGGACCGAACGGTCTCCCTTCGCTTCATATTTATCTGGGATCTGGACCCATGGTAACCCTGAGCGTTTCCAAAACTGGGGACCTCGCCCGCTGCACGTCAGAGAGCGAGTGACGGCGAACTCGAGTAGATCTATCAAAACTTACCGTAGAAACGTACATCTGGGAAACAGCTACGCGACGCGGCTGTTAACAGCTCTTTTGCACTTGAGCGAGCCCTCTCATTGGCCAACAAGTGTCTTAGCGAGTCTTACGACAAGTCACTTCCAAACGGAGGCAGGTATAACCTACTCATTCCTTCGGGTAGTTTTGCAGATGTAACAAATTGTGAAAATTCGCACGTCGAGTCGGACCTATTCAATTTCGCTCAATTAGATTGTGCCTCACACCTTCATCGTTCTTGAAGATCACGATAAAAAAGTAAGTGCATAGTGCGCTACTGAGTGACCACTGCAAGATGCACTCAAACGAATGTCTTCAAACAAGAACACAAGTGAGGTGTGAAACATTTGCCAGGAGTTGTTAAGCCAGTTAAGGTCTAGCCACATTGAATGGACCCAGGCGATACTTACGGTACAACTGAGTGATACTTACCACACGCGTTTAGTCCTCTCAGGGTGACGTTAGGGTCACCGCCAAATTCTCATGTAACAAGAGATAGACAAAGAGCTTCAGCGAAAAGTGGGATGGCCAAGTCTCTTCTTAATGTTCCACCAATGTAAAGACCCTGGCGTTCTGCATGCAACCCGCAAAGTCCTACTGTTTAACCGGGGCCCACCAAGCAAGATCTTCTTTGTACCCGTAGGTGAGTCCCAATGAAAAACATACAAGAGAAATGTTTGAAAGAATTTTCTACTGGCTCTTTACCTTCCTCTCAAGTTTCCTCAAGGCGCGCCGACGGATATCCTTGTGCAAAGCGTGGGTATACGATATGAAGGCGGATTTCCACCCGATTACGTGGATGAGGTAATCGAGTAAAGCATGGCTCCAAAACGGAGTGAGGGTGCCAGGACGCTCCGTCATGGCGGCCCCACAGGCCAATCCAACCTTGCTCAGTGCTGCACGGACGTATGCTCGCGGCGTAGGGACTAGTGCGGATGACTTGCGAATGTTAGACATCTTGGATACCTGGTGAGCAGAGTGGTGAGTGTACACTCAAGCGAGCATAATTGAGCCAAGGTTGAGGGGACGAACGTACGACGAAGTACGTGTTGAGGTGCTGCACGATGATATTGTATTTCCAGACCTCCTCCGCGAGTGCGCTGGTGAAGGTGGACATGAATGCCTTGGTGCCGGAGTAGGTGGCAAGCATAGGGGAGGGGACTTGGCCCGCAAACGACCCAACGTTAAAGATTAAACCACGCTTACTGGACGAAATGTTTCATGGACGTGCAAGAAGGACAAAGAGTGCAGCGCACCGTTGGACCATCCCGGGGAGAACAGCATGCGTGACTCGGATCATAGTGTCAACGTTGATGATGACAATCTCTTCGTTTTCTTGGTCGGTGGTTTCTGCAAAATAGGTTGGCATGACGTGGGACTTTCCAACATTGTTAACTTCGGTGGGGTATCCATATTAGCATACGTCAAGGAAGCTGAGCGTAGATCCGTACCCAGCACCCCAACGTCCAAATTGCCGAGAAGTGACTTAAGGCCGCCGAACGCTTCCGTATCCTTCTTCGCGAAATCAAGCACGTATATTTTACTTTCGGCTCTTCCTGCCGTCCTCTCAGCTATGTGAGGTAAGTATTAAACAGGCCTACGATGAAAGGAGAGTGAATTCCCGCACCAATCTCGCTCGCAACATCTGACAACATAGCTTGGTTGCGAGCGACGAGAAGTACATTGAATCCAGCTGAACCTAGTTGCAATGCAAATTCTCTGCCAATCCCGTCAGAGGCACCGGTGACGACTGGATGAAACATCTAAAACCGGTCTATATGACACATGAAATGACGAACCAGCCCATGCACCCCTCATTGCGCCGAATTGCTTAAGCTAGGAGATGCCAAAGACTTGTCAGAATAGACTTGTTGGCTTGTAGAGATGCGCGGCATACGCTTTTACCGGAAAAGATAAACGTCTGGCTAAAAACGAGCCATGTCTTGAACAGGAACCGAGCGAGGGTGAAAGCACCGATAGATAAAATGACCACGTATGTCAAAGGACACACAGAGACTGGCAAGAACGTGAAAGTGAGTCCGAGCATTCAACGAAAGGAGGTACTGAACACGAATACCTTGCTTTTCGAGCCAGTTTTTCAAACAAGTGACAGACATCACACAACCAGAGCTCGTTTATACGGCGGTGTGAACCGACTGGGGCGTGTTACATAACAAAAATGAACGGCACACGCCGCCGACGGAACTGGTAAAACTCCCGACACGGTAACTACTTACGACGGACTTAGTACTTGGCATCTGCCAATCTACACTGCCAGGTGAACCACGCAGAATGCCGCGCAAAGACACGGGATCGGGACCCATATCCGCCCAAGCTCAGCAGGATCTCGTTTCAGAGGGCATCGAAAACTTCGAACTACCCAAAAGTCTGGTGACAAAGATTGCCAAGTCAGCAGTCAGTCCCCCCTCGTTCCTCGGACGCTGAACATGGCTGAGATCCCATTCTTCCGAAAAACTAGATACCGGATAATGCCAAATTACAAAAGGAAACCGTTCTGTCGCTCGTGAAGGGGTCCACCGTATTCATCAATTACTTGGGTGTGTGCTTGTACTCCTGTCTGTCAACGCTGTTATTCAGTACTCTCAAGCTGCGACGTAGGCGTCACGGATACTTTGTTACCCGCCCGCATCGATTCAACGACTCATTTTATAGCGCGCATGACGTGGCACTGTCGAAGCAACATAAGAGCATTTCTGCATCAGACGTCCTAAAAGCCCTAGAAATGATCGAATTCGGTGACTTGGTGGAAAAACTGCAAGAAGAGCTTCAAAGTGAGTCGATGCATCACATGGTTATCTCTCACGTATGTACCAACGGATTATTTTAGTCTACAGGGATAACACTAAGGGTGACAAAGGAAAGAAAAGTGCAGTTGTTCCCTCGGGTAAGGGAAAGGCTAAAGAAAGTGAGTCCGCGTCGGCAACGTCTCGTGCGAAAGGGAAGGAGAAAGCCACACCGTATTCAGAGATCACCTCGTCCGTCTCACAATCAGCTGCTGAAGAGCTCTATTCGGGTAGTCCTGTCAGAGACGAAGGGGAGATGGGTGAAGTGGTGGGGGATGAAGATGATGAGGGGGAAGTTGACGACGTAGTCGAGCATGACGAGGAGGAAGAACCTCTGGATACGATGCACATCGAAACTGAAGAACTTCAGAGAGACGCAGCCGAGCTTCATGAATTCCCCGCCGACCCATGATAAGAGAAGCTGCACCAGGTATGCAACTGAGGAAACGAACTAGTGGTTGCTACCTCTATGCCCCTCTAGAATGGAATACGAGCGACCTTGTTAGCGTCCCCGGATACCACCATGTTTAGGCGTATCTGGTGGCTGGTCGTGTTGCGTTGGGTGTGAAACTCCTTAAGTCATCAGACATTGACTTACCACTGAGCCATACTAGCTTACTGTGGGGATATAGGGTCCGAGAAGGTATCTACCTTTGGTAAGTAATGTGACTCCTCTTTCATGTCCTGCTCCGTCATACACAACCGCGAATCTTGGTCCATCTCCAACGATGACGGTATGAACGCCTTTGGGCGCCAAAGTCACCTACCTGACTCCAAACACGTGACATGACATCACGCGTTGATCCTTCTTATAAGATGTTCCCCGCTCCTTCTTGAGGCTATAACCACGCACCACTATACATGTCAACAACCAGAAAATCTCCTCGTAAAAGTAGAGGCTCGCGCTCCTCGCCCGATGTTTCGCCATCGGAAAGCCATATCACCACCACTCCGTCAAGCTTCCCCGACGTACCAGGTGCTGCCAAGAAAGATCTTGCACCAGTCTCCCCACCGGGGTCCAAAGTGCCTTTCCACAGATTCGTACATGTCGCCGTGCTAGGAGCAACACTGCTGCTAGTTTTGTACACTTACAGCATGGCGTCCTTGCTACACCAGGACGCCGCTTGGTGGAGGTTACTGCTAAGTTTACCAGCAAAGGTTGGGAGTAACATATGGGACTCGGAGAACAGAGTTCGAGTCGTCGAGGGAGAGACGTTGGAGGGTAGAATGAATGCCCTTGCAGACGTACTTAATGTCCCTGCTCGAGATGTCGCATCTGCGGTCAAACCGCTCGTACCGCCTGCGAGCTTGGCGAGCATGGTACCGCAGATGCAGGAGAGTGAGATGTCGGAGGTGTGGAGGGTCCTTATGGAGAATAAGGACGAAAGGAGTGGCCAGTGGAGCCGGCCGTCGGGGTCGGTCAGTGGACTGGCTGATACTTTGATCGCGATTTAATGACACGGTATTTTCAGTAATTCATGCGCGCGGTTTGCGCCTCCAGGTAGTATACACAACACGACTGTGCTCAGAGAAAGTCACTGCAAAATTTCCTGCCACACTCGCAACATGTACAGGCATGTAATTAGTATGCACCTCCACAGTCAATCCCAGGATTCAGGAGCTATGGGTTATGGAACAACAAGTAGTTACGTCAATATTACTGGTATGTCTATTACCATTGCCGGCGGTTCATTCGTGCCAGTGGAATTCCAGAGAGGAATCAAGAATAGGCTGCCGCGCACCGAATATACAACGTAATGATAGTGCCACATTGCGATTTGGTTTACTTGTGATACATTACAGTAATTGCTAGCGATAGGCAGTGACCCGCATGCCAACTCGGTTGGGGTAGATAACAAAACACCACGGCACAGTTACAAACACGTAGCTGTATCGATCACAACATTCTTTCACATCGCGACCCGCGTTTCCGGCGCAGCGAACGCTTCAAATGCGGGGTGATGGCCGCTTGATAGACCTGTGGAAGGTCCATCGTGAAGGCTACTCGTCAATGGGGTATCAGGCCAGGTGAACCTAGAAAAGGCGTATAGTCGCCACAAAATGGAAGAAAAGGTCTGCTCACCCAGGCATCATCATGTTGCCCCACCATACGTCATTCAAAGCACGCATGGACGCCAAAGCTCCTATATCTGTCAACATATCGTCCATGCCAGGCTCGCCGAGGTATTCGGGTCCGGGAGCATTCGCAGCGGGCATGGGTGGCGTTGTTGCAGGTGGAGGGGACCTAGAGGTGCCCGGGAAGGGACTACCGTTCATTTGCATATTGTCACTATCATACCGTGGGTACGAGGAGTCTTGTGATGATAACCCGGAGTAGTGCAGACGCGACGGAGATGATATGCACTGTTGTCCACCGTAACCGCGCGGTTGGGTCGAAGGTTTATGGACAGACTGGCTTGCCGGGGGTTGTGACTGGGGGTGCCCGCCGACTCCAGCTCCTCCCTTGCGATGCTTCGTAAGCAGGCTGGCAAGGAAACGGGCATAGAGGTGTGGTGTATGGCGTTCATCGATCGCAAGTTCTTGCAACGTTGTGATTAGTCGACTAATCGATTCGAATATTTCATCCTCCATTTTGTGTGTGAGGAACTGCGCAAACTCCGGACGAAGCAGCTTGAAGTGCTGTTAACATCCCTGACACAGTGATAACGAATTGCAAGACCGACCTTCAGCAAGAACGCGGACGCGAAGGAAGCGAAGACAAAATGCCCTGCGCGAATGTCAGAGATGGAAAACCTTCGTAGAAAGTGCTGTGATACCATCTGGCGAAGACCGCATAAAACCACTCGGCGCAAGAACTTCAACCACGTGCTCGATCACCGCAGTCGCAGCATCAAAACACTATGAGATGGTCAGCATACATCATGAAAAGTAGCGGAGCTGATCCACACCTTCTCAAGGAAAATCTGGTCGTTAGATTCCATCCCACGCTGGAATGCGTGTTGAAATCCAAACGAGTACATCACCAGCCTGGAATAGTTGACAAGACTGCAAGCTAACCGTCAGTCATCAGCATCGACATCAAGCACAGGAACGCTTACAATGGCAGGAGTTTACACCGGAATGCGGAACCAGGATCTGGGTTTATGTATAAGCGAATAAGGAACTTTTGAGGCTAACCAAAGGATCTTACCTGTATGATCGGAATCCTCATTGAAGCGCTTTGTCCACTCATCAAAGTACAGTGTGAGACGATTATCGTGTTCGAGCGTTACAGTAAGGAAATCGATAGACTGCAAGTTGTCAATGACAGTGACCGGCTGGTTTAGCGGAATCCCTACTCTGTTCAAGCCCGTAGGGGAATCAGGATCCGAGAAGACGTCGTCATGGAACTGGGCGACTATGCGCAGCAGCGCCGTGTACCCACACAGGTGGATATCATACTGTAGATGGTCAATACTAGACGGCGACAATGGGAAAAGCTCACCCACTTTGTCATTGTGTGGTGATTTCTTGTACCAATTGGCGTTCCGTATGATGTAGTCCTCTTTGATGGTGGATGGTTTCCCAAATTGGGTAGCCGTCGAACGATCGAGGTTGAAACATATCATCCACACCCGTATCCGGTTTAAAAGTTCGCGCTCTTGCCTCTCTGTCGTAGGTCGAATTTCAGATACCTGATGTAGGCTCAAATCGGTCGCAATCCTATCCACATGAAAAGAAGTCAAAACCACGACCAATGGTGTGTCGTGTCGGAGACCGACCTAATAGCCAAACCTGTGTACAACCAACTTCGGTCCTCTTCCCACCTGCGGGCAGGGACAGTATATAGGCTCATGAGAATATAAGCCTGACAGAGTTCTACAGACTTCCATCCATCAATGAGTGCATTGGCGGCTGCATGTTTCGCGAAGTGCATTGCAACCGGGTATATTTCTGACTTGTCGTAATAACGGGACGAGATTGCGCAAACTAGCAGGTGCGTTTTAAGTTTCCTTGCAGCCAGCCCTACATAAAACCATGACCACTCACTGACTGTAAAGAGGAAAGGACATCTTTGGAAAATCGTGGTCGGTGTATGAACCTTCCGGTCTAACAGGCTGATGAAAGGCTACAGGGCACGTGGTGAACTTTCACCTTTGCTCCTTTATATTAAAACGTACGTTGATTTTACCCCAGAATCTAGAGCATGTCGCTTCAGCCAGAAGTAACTAGTCCATAAATGGTTACACTCACATCTCGAACAGCTTCTCCACGTCGGCAGCGGTAACTAGACCGTGTAAGACGATGTCTGGTGGGCTATGTTGCTCGATCAAGTTTTTACGGATGTTGAGATTATTTGCAAGTCCTGAGGAGTAAGCGACAACAAACATTTCAATCAGCCTATGCCCATGGAAAATGGAAGTGCGAACCCACCTGGCATAAAGTACTCCTTATTGGCCACGCCCTAGGGGGTAAAGGGAGTCGCACTCAGCACAGCTACACACATGCTCAGGTTCTTATCACGCACCACGTTGTCGTCGTCTTCTTCAAGCTTTGTATTGGTGCTAGGTGTTCCAGCACTCTGACTTGCCCTGCCTTTGCCTTTATCCTTGTCCAAAGACAGACTGGCAAGGAGACCGATCGGCACCGCGGCATCCGGGAGAGTGCCTCTCACTTTTTCAGTCTCTTCACCTTCAGTCGTCTCATCGCCCTCTTCTATCTCGTCGGAGTCCTCCATACTGTTATCGCCAACCCCGCCCGCATTGTTATGCGTATCTCGAAGCTCGCGTAACATCTCCATCCTGGATGGACATGGCTGGGTTGGCGGTTTCGTACTTGACTGAAGACGGTCCATCCAATCAACAATCTTGACATTGTCCTTGTCAGAGGGCGAGGTGGCCGTTTTGAAGGCTGATATCGAAAGGGGAGTAGCCGTGTACGGATTGTGCAACTAAGAAACATTCGTCAGCGCTCTAAATGCAATGGCCAGCGTCCAAAACCCAGAAACCAACCTGCTTTAACAAAGACTCGATCATTTGGTCCTTGTGGCGGATTTGCGCGAGAAGGTACTCGCGTTTGCTGAAATGCGATAGGGTAGGTAAGTCCTGCGACATCGTCGACGATAAAGTGGTAGAAGAAGAAGTAGAAGTATCAGAGCGGAGGGAAGCACTCGATAAAGAACGCGGCTTAGGCATATCTCTAGGTCTTTGCAGAGATAAAATAAACAATAGGAAAGTGAACTTGTTGTAAAACGATGGACGGCAGGGGCCTTAAGTAACCCTCTAGGTGACCAAAATGCGGTGAACGAGTATGCGGGAATAGCAAGGCCGGTCCAGCTGCGCGCAGGAACGCTCCAAGATTGACAGATGGAAAGAAATGGAGGCAAACGAAAGAGCAGTAGGCGCATGAATCAAGGCACAGAGAAGGACCGGACGCCGAAAACCTCCAGCTACGTCCACCATACACCATCATCCACATGTTTCGCTAAGCCTATTCATCGGAGCCACGCGAGGAGACGTATGATCACATCATCTCTTTGCCACAGCAAGACCACCTGGGGGATTTGGCGCTCCGAGTTCCCAAACGGGGAAGAAGATCGGATACAGAGAAAGGTTTACGAAACATAATCAAAAGCCAAAAAAAAGCCAAGTACGAATATCCGCAGAGCAAAACAGTGATCAAGACACGGAATACTCACTTTGGAACAATTCTCGGCTTCCTTCCCTCCACGATGCAAGCGTAACCGGAGTGCGTACAACGCCTGCACGATGTGGCTCCTTCCGGGAACTCGCACTTCATCTGTGTGCCAACCGGAAATATGAGGAGACCGTAAACCGAAGTCAATGACCCGCAGAACGTGGCAGGCAAATGGTGTAGGTCAGGCCCATACACACGAATCAGGATCCAGGCAGACAGTGGACGGAGGTTCCGAAATATGGAGATTGCGATCGTCGCTCCGGGGATGGCGGACGTGTAGTCAGCGTGGAACGCGGCGAGAACGATATGCGCAGCGTACGAGAAAATACAGAAAGTGGAGGAAATGGAGGGGACCCGTACCCACCACGTATCAGGAAAGCGGAGACGACGTGGCCCGAAGGGGGTCCAAGCCACATAGGGCAGATCGAGACCAGTAAGAGGGAGCACGTTCCCAGTTTGACATTCGATGGCCGGGCCGTGACAGCGCAGTCACCATCCGCAGGCCACAGAAGTGAGAAGAAAAAGCAATCAAATGAAGCGCAGCGCCCAGAATTCGGCGAGAGCATGAGCCGGAAGGAGACATGTCAAGAAATTTTCAAGAAAGGAGAGTGGGGCAAATCAGAGCTGTGGTAAGCGACGGCCTAAGACACACAAGGTAAAACATTCACAAACCTTGAGGCGTTTGCAGTGCGAACATGCTCCAGCCCTGCACGAACATGACGTGAGGGCATGGCAAAAGAATTAGGGAAGGCATGTCGGAACGTTTGCGGCGGGACCAAGTCACCGAACCGGGGAGCGTTATCGAATGCGGGGCAGGCACAGCCAGTCCATAAAAGGTAAGCCGCAGTAGCCAATCCCAAACCATTAGCGGTTAGAGGCAGGACAGACCACAAGAAGCACAAGGGAACAAACACGATCGGGCCGTTAACGGTACGTCACCACGGTTAAAGGTGGACAGCAGCAGCACGGAAGAAGCATAGCGCATCCAAGAACCGCGAGGTAAACAACGTCGGCGCAAGTTCACCATCGAGCGGGGCAGTGTCATTTGTGTTTGTTGGCACAACACAGCCGGCGGCAAGGCGAGTGGGTGTCGGACCGGCAGTCATATAGTTACCGGTTCCGGTACCGTGCCACCATCCGTCGACAGATGTCCGAGGAAAAGCAAGGAGAGGGATCGCCGTCGCAGTCAGGGGAGTCGAGTCCGCAGAAGAGAAAAAATTGAGAATATAGAGGAGCAATGGTGGTGGTGAGTAGCCGAGTGTTAGGCGAAAGAAAGTTTCCAGGCAAGACCAGGGATAAATTCATACCATCAAACGAGATTTTCAGACGTGTGATGACGATCGCCAGACAGACATCACAGAGGCCGTATAATCATCCCAGCAGGAAGGAGACAGTCAAATAACACAAACGCTTGGTCAGCGCACTAAGCCGAAGACACACATGAAAACCACTCACTTTCGTGGTCCAGCTACCCCCGTCTCACCGCCGGTATTACCTTGTCCCCCTCCGGTCGCACCAGCGTCGGGCCCTCTACTCGCTCCAGGTCCTCCAAAACCGGTAGACGAAGGTTCGCAATCCTCTTCATCGTCGCTATCGTCGTCACTATCTCCGCCGCCACCGCCAATAGGAACGGAAGTAGCAGAGGCGTTGCTAGTCAACCCGGCCCTCAACCGTTTAGGGGCTCGTGCCCGCTTCCTGGTTGTGGGCGCCGCGCCTGTCGTGGCACTACCACTTCGAGTCCTAGAGGGGGCAGATTCTTGTGGTTGGAGTTGTCCCGCCGATTGTCCTTGACCCTTTCCACTTTGGGACACATTTCCACGTGCTGTCGAGGCCCCATGCGGGTACGGGGGCAACCCAGACCCCTGTTCCGGTCGGTGATTCCGCCCGCGACGGGGAGGATATTGATGCACCTTCCTCGCTGCTCGTTGCTGCGTCTGACCCTGGACACGACTCTGGAACGTCGGAAGCACGAACTCCGTGCTGACACTAACATGCTGAGCAGAATTAGGGCTATACCCCAGCCCGCCAGCCTGCTCAGCCTGCTCCGAAGCCGTAGATGGTGCACTCGATACCGAATGCGCTCCATATCCATGGTATTGGTGGGACGAACTCATAGGGAGACCTCTTACCGTCGACACCGACTCTGAGTGTCCATGTCCGTATCCAGATTCGCGCCTGCGGGTCACCCCAATATTTCCCTCCGCCTGCCCAGACACAGAAATGCTCATTTCGTCCACAGCGGGTACCGAAGATCCTGTCGGGTGATAGTTCTCCACCAAAGATGCATTTGGGAGATACCCGCCAGTGGTGGGATATTCGTCCGCGGAAGACGCCGTGGGAGGATGCTCACCAGCCGAAGAACCTGTGGTAGAATACCCGCCAGTCGAATAATCGATCGAAGATCCCGTCGTTGGATAACTCGCATAAGACGCAGGGGAGTGTGAACTATGTGAACGCGGATGGATATACGATGAATGCTTCTGAATGTAGGAATGCACATGTGAGCTCTGCGAGTTGGCGTGTGTGTCATGCGTATGCGTATGCGAGCCCTGTGATTCAGCATGAGGATTTGGATGTATCGAGAGCGAGCCTTCCGGACCTGAACCTGGGCCTGGAGTAAGGTATAGGTCAGTGTCAAGGTCCCGTGGTAATTCGACAGTTGAATGAGATTGGAGATGAACGTGGGTGAAAGGGACAGTGGAGCAATCATCCGACGTAGAAGGTGTGAAGGTGTCAGATTGAGTTGCCGATGACGCTGACGCATAACCAGCAGATCCGGGTGACGACCGTGGCGAGCAGGTCATCGCCAGCAAGTACACCAATGCAAATAGGGGGGACAAAGTTAAAATCGAACGAAGAGTTGAAATGAGCAGCCAGAGAGCATACGTGAGAGAAGAAAGCGAAGGATGAAGCGCCGGACACATGACCAACCACATGGGTCCAAGAAAAAGAAACCGAATTGAGGGAAACGAGCACTCGCGCTGGAGCGCACCATCCACACCTCGAGCACTCACACGTTCCGAACGGGACACACTTCGTATTAGGAGTACCCGTTCCGGTAGGTCACGCACGCTCGACCTGATGGCATGCATGGTAAGAGCTGTACACAGCATCCTTATTCGGTTCCGGGGAATGCTCCCTATCCAACCGGGGTAAGCAAGCTCCCCCCCCCTCTTGGTGCCACATACCCAGAGAAGAGAAAGTAAAAGTAAAATAAGACTGCAACACTCACCACCGTCACTCATCAGGGGTGCTTGCATGTCCCCTGGCGGAGTGCAACCCACAAATCCGCCCGGTGGACTGGGCGGATGTGTAGACGGGTCACGTGGTTCCGACACCCTAGTTTGACCTTGACGTTCCGAAGCCGAGATAGGGACTTGAGGGACCCGCATGGTGTCCATGTCCCGCAGATGGAAGGTGGTGCCTGTTCCTGCGCCAGTAGTCGGCTTCCCCTATCGTCGAAAGGCGCGTGAAGAGGAAAATGTCATGTCAGTTCAGCTCGAACACGCCACTGTGAGGAAACAAGAAGAAATACAGCGGTTGCAATGTACGACCGTACATACGAATCAATACACAAGCGAACAGTGGGCTCACCATGACCTGTCCGATAGAAGAAGAGGGTACACCGTATAAGGCTTCCTCCACGGACCCAAAAAGGAATGGGATCCCGACATGGCCAGGTCTCTGCTGCACCGTGGACGATGATCCAGGTCTATGCTCACCAACACTCTGCATTGCCGCTCCGCCGCTGCCACTGTCTGTTCTATTGTCGGTCGTAGCCTGACAGTCTAATGAAGAGGTGGACGACAAAGTTGCCTGGGCGAGTAGCTCCTGTGTGCGTTGATGTATGATCAGTTGTGTTTTTGATTGTTCTGGGTCTGTCCGTTGGTGTTGCTGTTGTTGGGGCTGTTGGAATTTGTGGATTTTCGGGAATCGAGATTGAGAAAGACGGCATGAACGGAGTTCGCGGGGGTCAAAATACCGTCGGACACAACGAACGAAAGTCAGCGTACCTGCTGAGGTTGCGAAGCTGGACTTTCGTTTTCTTGATTTTCTTGCATTTGCGATAAGGCAGTATATGGATCTCTTCTGTGTAACTGGACGCGTCTCAGCGGAGACGGCACGATCTGATGACGCGTTTGCGTGTACGCGTGTGGGTATGAATGATGGAGTGCCTGTCCTTGAACAGGGTGTGAAGGCGGTACAAACGGGAACATGCCTATGTTGTATCCGGTAGGATAATAAACATCATCCGTACCCCCATCAAACGCTTGAGGCTGGGTATGTGACTGGGTGGGCACGGGGGGTGGATGTTGGGCGGTAGGTGGAAAGGTGGCGTTCCATGCACCAAGTGGGTGTGGATATGATGTTAGTGGATTTGGACTGAAGAGCGGGAGAGTGTCTGACGGCATGGCTGGAAGGGAAGGGGAGGGAGCTGTGGACGCGGATGGTGGATTTTGATGTGCTGCTGCCCACGGCCTGGGCTGGGGGTCAAGGGGGTAGGGCTGAGTGTGGAAGTGGAAGGGGTGGTGGTGGGACGAGGGTCGTCTGAATCCTGTAGTATATATACGTACACGACTGCATCAGAGAGCGGAGGGGGACATACCACCGGGAGCCTGATCATTAATATCACCACTGGACATGGGGCAGAGCCGATAATTAGTGGCGTCGAGGAGGCCAGTGGGGACTTAAGAGGAGATCTGAATTGCGGTCGTCAACGTGGATGCCCCCCTAGGATGAAACGTAACGCGATGAGGATGAGCTTCTGTGCTGGTTCTGCCTAGTCTGGCAGATAAAACGAGGGTGAGCGGATGTCCATGTGGTCAGTAATGCATTTTGCACGGACCTTGCACAACCAATAGCAGCGATGCGCAGTGCTTGCCTCGGTGTTTGTCCGACTCGTCGAGACGCCTGGAGATTCCTTCCTGGCCCATCGCGTCGTTTCCGATTATTTTAAGTCTCTTTAACCTCCAGCAAACCTGGACTACACACACACGCGGTGCAACACCCCTTCGACACAGCCACTCCCCCGTCATTATTTGCCTCCGCGGCAACCCGGCAATCGTCTGAGTGCTCTTCCGGGCGACAGCCGTCCCTCCGTCTGAGTCAGCCTCTCCGCTCTGCCATTGTATGCATGCATGTATGTCCGTACCGCCACCCATTTCCGCCGTGACGCGTGACGGAGCGAGTGCACCACACCCCGGAGCGCCTTGCACACCCAGCTTTGCTCCGGAGCGAACTTCATTCCGTCACTATGACGATCACAACTTGACATACACTTACATCATAGTTCGCCCCCGTCGTCTGTTCTTTTTTAGGTCGTAGGTAATGAAGGAAACAGATGCTAGTAAGAACGGGCCCCGACACTAGACACTTGCAACACTGAAAACCCCATATCGGGCCTTCCGAATCCAGTCCACTCAGGAGTTCGTTCGCTCTCTCCTGCCTCCATGTACAACGCATCGCCTTGTTGACGAAAGGTTCCGGCGCACCCAAAGGACAAGCGTACCCCTGTCGGGGAACAACGCTACCACGATTCGCTCAACAGGACGGTACTAACGGATCAATTCAACCAAGAATAATCTAAAGAAGGACTCGAGAATGCCTAACAGCGGAATCAGGCCCCGTCCATCCATTGCAAAACTACCCGTTGTAATCGTCCCACCCCAACCAAGCCACTACACTCCCGAAAGCCTCTACCACGAAATTTATCTACCCAATTCATAGTAGTTCGTCTCTGTGTCGACGGTATTTCATTCACCTTATCCTCAGACATCCGGTAGTGACTGCGATTCCCGTCAAGCTCCATCCTGCACCCTGGAAACGATCAACGCACTAACTTGCTCCCTCCTCTGAATTTCTGCCTATGCGCTCCGTATCATGCGGAATAATATATATCCCCCTTTTCGGGGTCGTGTGTAGCTAAAAATGCGGTCATGTATGTAATTCTATCCGACTATGTAGGGCCCCTCGACTGTTAATCGATGCACATATTTCACTGGTATGTCCACCAACTATGCCGAACAAGTGGGATATGGAGATTTGCATCTGTTCCAAGCGTGCTTATCCAAGTCGGAAAACTTCCGTAATACACACGGCGACCTTCTTTCCACTTGAACTATGTACATAGGACAACCCCCCAAAGACATGTACCATATTATCTGCAATACGCGTGTGTAAATCATCTCACTATCCTCGTCCCTGCTTTAATACCGGAATTTAATCAACTCGCCACTCGAGAAAGGCTCTCGTGACAATTATGATACGTACCACTGACGAAAACTGACGGCACTCCGCAGTCATCCCTTAGATAGAGGCGAGTCTCGAATCCCATCGCCGGCGGTGCGTGGATAAACTGACCTGCATCTATATTTGTACCCGTGACCCCGCCACCAGGCGCACAAGAGAGCGGTGATGATGATGCCCAGAACCATGCCCACCCCAAAGCTCACAGGGATAGCATAAGGAAGGACGCCTGCGTCAGATAAGATCTGACGATCGAGTTTGGGAAGAACAGGTTGCAAAGACGTCGTGGACGGAGGCAACGCAGTGATGTACACTATATGGGACGTTTTCGTCTTCGTAGATGTGCCGGGACGCGACGTCGGAACGCCTTGAACGTCAAATGAGTAAGGAAGTGTCTTGGCTGAGAGAGGTGCCGAATCAGAAGAGGAGCTGGACACGGATGATTCGGCGCCTGATTCGTCGGCGAGGACTAGTGCTGGGGCCACAAGCATCTTGTCAATCCTCTTTCCCGTGTTCACATCTTCTCTATCGTCAAATATCATGGTCGGGCCCTAACATCAAAACCTTCACGCGGGACTCTACACCGAGAGCTGATGAATCAAACCCAGGCTTATCCTGCGAAAGCCCAGCAGCGATAAATGTTGACCGACGGACTAGAAACGAGGATGGCGAGTATGCGGCAGACGTAACGCCAGAACGTCTAGTTTTCTTCCAGAACGCAGTGGGTCGGACTGAGAGTGGGGAATGAGAGACAAGAACGAAAAGCGTAATCTGTATGACTCAACTTACATAGTAAAGGGGGAGGCTTACAGAGCTCGGCACCCTTATTTTGGACAACAGCCTTGAGCGAAAATGAGTGCGATCGCCTTGGAAAAGCGTACGTGAGGATCTCCTCGAAAGTGCGGGGTGAGGACGGGGTGACAGGCGGCGCATTAGCAAAGTCAGACGGTAACCGCACGGAGGGAGCCCTGAACGTATTCTTTGGAGGGGCAAGGAATTCAGACGAGTTCAGCACGCGAACCCGAACCGGGGAAGGCGGAGATTCGTCCGCTTCGTCTACGCTTTCAAGTACGACCATGACAGGCTTCTGGGAGTGATCATGGAGACTTGGACGTGCTTTGAGACGGAAACTTCTGAGGGAGTGACTACGGTTAGGATAAACGGACGTAGGAGAGACAAGGACAGTCAAATCTGACATGCTGCAGGTAGAAAGAAACACTGACCTGCTTGCCAGAATTTATACACAAACCGGCGGGCTCCCACGGCAATATTATCTCATGATATATATGTATGTATGTATGAGGCACTCTGAAATTCGACTATGAAAGTCAGTAGTAACTAGTTGTAGCACATACGCTCGGCCGCGGTAGGACTGTTATCAGCCTTGTACAGGAACAAAGACCCACCCAAACGCCCTCACTTCGCTCCCCTTGTCACCGAAATACCTTTCCGTTTCGTACAACCAATTCACAAACCCAGCTACCCAATCCCTCAAACCCTGCACATAGCTTCTAATGCTCTCATTTCCGCTCTGGGTGTCCATCGTCAACCCCTGCAACAGAGCCCGTTCAACATCCAGAAACGCGTTGACGCGCCGGTTGACGATGTTTCCTGCCATCACAAGCGCACCTTCCAGCGACCCACTCTCAATAACGGAGAGAACGTTTAACGGATCTATCGGTGTTCCTTTTGCACAGTAAACGATGTCCTTTTTAAATTCATGGATCAGCCTCCGCGCCTAGTGGGCGAGTGTGGTTGATATGTGCGTACCTCGGACAACGCAGCAATATCACACGCACAATCTCGCAGTATCTCCAATCTTTCATTTGAGAGGAGGTTTTCAGGTAGACGTAGGTCCCCTGCATACGCGATCATTTCGAGCGGCATGAGGAACCCGCAATGTTGCCTCCGGAAGGATATGTAGCGCTCGAGATTGCCTACGTCGAATGCTGGAGTCTCGCATCTCGCGTGGAGAAATGCACGCTGGGCTTTGTGGAAACGGATATACCACGCTGGATTCCGGTACGCCGCAGAAGAGAGGCGATCAGATAGCCTGAGAGAACGATGAGATTATGAACATGGCAATTTGGACGGAGCCACTCACAACGAGAAGATCCCTTGTTCAGTCCGAGTATCAGAACATTCACTCTCTGCGTCACTGTGATCATCCGTCGACGTTCCCAAAGTCTGATGATCGAGCTGATACACCAACAATCCAAGCACATCTGCGATCAATCTCAGCTGAGGCGCATCTGTTGTAGGATAACAAGCAGCTGCCAACAGTCCGACTTTCGCCGATCCCCATTTCATTGACGGCAATGCAACCCGAGAATCGAGGAGCCATCTTTCGGATTCTAGCGAGATGACCTTGCAGTGTCGGTTTGTGCGCAATTCGAACGGACTGCACACGGCGAGGAGATCAGGGAGTTGGATACATATCGTGTGCGATGACTGTCCTTCTACTGTTGTTCTCGACTCGTTCATGGAAGTCACGGTAGCGAGCGGCATGTAGTGGCCGGCATGATCAGGTCACATCGCAAAAGGGGCATTATTCCAGCCATCACACAAAGGAAGCAGTAGCATTAGTGGCAAGTCACTGAAAGGCAATGTACTGAACACGAGGCAAGCACAAGTTTGGGTATATAATTAGCAGACAAAGCAGCTTTATCTTCGGACCAGCACGACGTTCTTCATCACTACCCTTTTTTCTTTATATTTCAAGGCGAGCTCGACCATCAATCGTTAGTGGGTGCCTTCAAGCCACGTCATCCAGTAAATCACTAGTCCCTGAATCCATGCTCGGGAACGCCGTGTGGTAAGTATTGCTTTGTCCGGATTGCGAAGTATCTCCTAACTGATCTCCGAGTCCAACAGCTTCACCACCCCCAAAGCTAGTACAACTCGACGAAAATGGGTAACAATGGCTTGCATGCTATCACTGGCTCCGCTTCCCTGTGCAAGATGGTCCCTTAGATGAGGTATATATGTAGGGCTAACGCGCATCCTCATGCCCTGGCACGTCCTAAGCTCTTGCGCATAATTCCCCAATACGCTTTTTGAGCCAGGATTATGACGACTAACATTCAAAACGGGATTTACGTCCTCACGAATGTTGAAGCAACAAATATCTGTCTCGAGATCTTAGGACCGGAACGTGGGTACTCCGGTATGTCTCACTTTTGTCCTAACATATTCCGTCTTTCGTGACTGCATTACGTGTGGCGCTGGTGCTAACGCATTCAAGTTGTTGGCAAAGAATTCCGAAACCATGAAAACCAAAAGGTGAGCTAAAATCGTTCCGCATTGGTCGAAGACGACGAATGGTAACGATTCTAACAACCAACGACAGTGGTTATTGCACCGTGACAGCGATGGCATCTACGCGATTTATTCCCTCCCGCTTTCACTCTTTCTCAACACTGCAATCGACCCAGAGTACGGTGCTAGACTAGTGGGAACGCCCTTTACGTTCTGGTGGGGCATCGAGAGCGAACCCGGTTTTGAGGATACATTTAGGTGGGTGTTTTTTCTTCGGCGTCCGATGATTCAAGACGGTCTAAGGCAGCTGGGCTTCATAATATTATATCATAGGTTGTGCGTTCCGCATACTTGCCTGGATGTCGAGTTTGCGAACAATGGGTGTTTCATGCCAGATAGCCCCGCAACGTTGGGAGAGAGGTCTGAAGATCACAATCAGCTTTGGCGTCTGCAAAAATTTGCATGGTAGAGGGCTTGCATAGGGGAGCGGTGCGAGTACGTACTATGCATTCACATACACCAAGAATGTACAATTCTTTGATATCGTCGATCCCGTACATACGTACATGTCGTCATACAAATCTATGGAACGTTGGCACTCCGTGGGACCGTGGAAAACGAAAAAGTGAAAATAGATATATTTACGTAATGGAAGGCATTGCTATTCGTCATTCACTGGAGCTGAAGTTGAGCTAAGGGTATGTTTTGAGGTGCAAACCTATGCTCAAACCAACATTCGCGAAGGTCGAACGCAGCGTGGTCCTACGGCAGTGATATACCTTTGACCTGCCCAAAGCCAGCAGCTCGCGAGCTTGTGGGTAGGTGGCTGTTTGTGCCGTTACGGAGAAAGGCAACAAGGGCGTTGCGTGTAGCCACAGCCTTGTCAGAGACAATAGAACGGCAAGTATGGAACAATGACATGCTCCCAACACGCAGCTGACGGAGCCACCTTAAATCATCCCAGGCTAGTCTTGCCTATCCCTTCGTGATAGCTGGCTACCTTTCTCTGGTCCGTGACCCTTCTTCCAACCCTGTTGATGCTTTCCTCCGTCGCCCGGCTGCGACGCCTTGCGTCTTTATTTCTCGCCCTTTCTCCTCTCGTTGCCTGCCAAGGCGACACCATTTGTAGGTCCATCCCTGCTCCTTCCTTGCCACAGGGACTTCACTTCCTCACTAGTTACATCTTCTGTTACTTACTGCTCAGAACCGGACGCTCTCCTTATTCAACAATTCGAAATTATCTACTTCCAGCAGAACTCGTCAGTGTGGTTTAACATCTCGGCGGCGAGCGTGGTACGTCCGTCAGTCAATCTGTTCACTTTATTCTGCTGAATATTTGTTTAGCAACCGGACGTAAATGTGTCGGCCAATGTCTTCCTGAATGTATACGGGATGCATCCCGTGAATTATACAATCGATCTTTGCTCTCTGTTCAATGGTGCACTGTGCCCGCTCCCGACTTACAATTTCACTGGTTCCGACATCGTTCCCCTCCCATCGTCATTGGGCTTAAATCAGCTGGTCCCCGAAATAACATTCAAGATTCCGGACCTCGAGGCGTAAGTTCTGTTGCAGAGGTGTCCTTCTTATCTCATTGCATTATAGCTATGCTCAGTTGTCGCTGACGGAGGTGAATACTGGGGCATTAAAAGCCTGTGTTCAAGCCACATTGTCAAACGGTTGGTCTGCCCATCAAGTGGGGGTGGAATGGGCAACAGGTGGTCTGGCCCTCCTCGCACTGCTTTCCGCTGTCTGGTTCTCAGTCACGCCGGACAGCCTTCTCTCCTTCCGTTTCCTAGATCTCTTCTATCTCTATCAGTGGGCAGCCTCGACCGCTCTTCTGGACCTTAATTATTCCTCGGTTTATATCGCCTTTGCAACTAATTTTGCATGGGCGTTGGGCTTGCTCTCTGCGTCCGCGAACTCCCCCATCCAGCTGGCGATCAACAACATGCGGCATCTCACCGGCGGCACGATGGCTGACTCATCAGGAGGTTCTGCAGTCGCCTACGTTAACAGAAAGCTCAGCCCATATAATGCTGCTGCTGCCATGTTTGTCTCTGGAACATCTCAGCTTCTTGAGATAAATCAAGAACTGGTTCTGATCGGGTCAAATTCGACGTTAGCAAATTACGCTTCGCCTGCAACGGAGCAACTGGATAGTGCAGGTACCGTGCAACTCGTCACTTCTTCGTCTTCCAACGTCCTGCAAGCTGGGATTCCTATTTATGTCAACTATGTTGGGATTGCGACTGCAAATGCGTTCATGACCATGTTCCTGACGGCCTTGATGGTTTTTGCTATATTCCTTGTGGCCGTTGCCATTGGATACGGAATTGTGGCCTACATAGCTCCTCGAAGCCGTGAAAAAGCAGGTTTTCTCCCAGATCTCCGGGAACGATATACGGCTTTGGCTCGAGCGTGGCTTCTCCGTTTGGTACGCTTCATTTCGTTATGAGGAGTGCGTTGTCTCACCCGAAGATGACAGTGCCTCATTGCCTTCCCGCCGGTGACAATATTTGCCATGTATCAATGGACTCTTGCGGATTCGTGGCTTTCTATCCTTCTCTCCGTCCTATGTTTATCGTTGGTTGGGGGATACCTCTCGTATTGTTTGTTTCTTATTGTTCGCCTTGCGGTTCGTGGTACATCATCTACACTTTACGCCGACCCCAAGTTCCTGACTTCCGGCGCGCCCCTCTTCGCGCTATATCGGCCTGAGCGGTACTATGCCGCTTTACCTCTACTCGTCGCCACTCTGCTCAAGGCTATTTTAACTGCGTTTGCCCATGCAAATGGTGAAGTGCAGATTATATTCATCCTGGTCGTTGAGGTGGGGGTACTTGCGACTCTTATAGTTCTTCGCCCGCACAAAACCAGAGGAGCAGACATTCTGGTTACTTACCTGGCAATTACCAGAGTCGTTTGCACTGGACTGCTTGTCTCCTTTGTGGAAGCGATCGGTCTGGGCGCTATCCCTCGCGTGATAATTGGTATCGTTGCTGCCGTTTTTATATCAGTGGCAGTCATTGTCATGTTCATCAACGTACTCGTCAACTTGGCGGCACCTTACTTCAGGAGACATCGTATCACAACATCCACCGATTTCTCAGCGTTAGAGAAGGGAAGACCTGGAGATGAGGAGACGGGGCGGCCGGTGAACCCTACACCGGAGCAAATGGTCCCTCTCGACCCATGTGTTAATCAACCGTATCCCGACAGTTCGTCGCAGACCTCGATGGAGGAGGACCCGAGTGTTTATACGCAAGAGTCGGGAACCACCACACTGGGTTCCCTGATACCACGCCAGTCGTCCCTACAGCCTTCTCAACAATCTCATTCGAGGAACAGCTCCATGTCGCATTCCCGTAATTCCTTTTCTCAGTCGTCAAACTTCGTATCGAACAATGCATCATCACCACAACAATCTCTCCCTCCTTCACCACTCTATTCACACTTGCAGTTGCATAGTAGACAGCCAACAATCGATGAACTTTCAGTCACTACTACTCATTGTTAGATCGGGTATTTCGCGTGTTTATGGGACATTTCGCAGACCCCGTAGCCATTTCCTTTTGCCTTGTAGTTACTGCGTATGTTTTTCCAGACGACATCACCCCGGTGTAATACTCGTAGATGTCAATTGTCGAGTCGTTGCACTTGGAGCTGCTGGGGGTTTTCTCCAGAACAAATAAATGGAGAGGGCAAGTGGCTTGGTGAGTTCATGATAAATCAACACATTAGCTATCCTTGACATTAGCTTAATAATCTAAGGGCCTGAATAGGGCCGCTCAAAGTTAAATGCGGAAAAAACACGCGAGCAAACTCAAGTGCGGTTGAGTTGTGAGTTTGTGGGCAAATATTTAAGCTCTGACTGGAGATTCAAACTCCGCCGAAAAGCGTGCATGCTTACTAACAGAGATCTAGCAAGCAATAACAAACTGGTCCTAAGTGTTCCTCGGAACAACTCACCAATGAGGCAGGCAATAGTCTGCTTGCCTTTTCCTTCATATCTCTCACTGAGTTTCTTCCATGTCTCAGCAGCAGTTTTCACATATAGTACTCCACTAAGGGGTTCATCCTTGAAGATGAGTGTGATTTGCACACATGCTTCCTGGTCCTTGAGGAGCCATTCCTCATACTTGTCAGGATGAGTTGTCTGGTCTGGAGGTTTTACCTCTGTCTGTACCAGCAACAATGGTCCAGAGGCCACAAACTGTTAAGACTTTTTGCATTTGGAATTTCCACATTTGATAGTTTGAACCATCGTCTACAAGGGGAGCTATGTCATGGAGTTGACTCAAGCCTTGCAAGACTCTTGTAGAAGTAGAGGCTGATGTATTTGCACTTGTGGATGGGCCTAGAGCCCAAGACATTGATGCCAAAGGTCCAGATGACATGTCTTATTGTATACTGTGGTACCACTTGGTTCAAGTTTGCTACTGTAAGGTTAGAGCTGCTCAGGGCTCATAACCTCTTGAAGGTAGGCTGAGATGAGGGACCTAGGAAGGAGACTCAGGCTTCAGTTAGAAGAAGTCTTATCACAGCTAACCTAGGAAGGAGACTACAGCAGTAAGTCAGTAAGGTAGCTATTAATAAAGGAGAACAGTTACCTCAGGCTTCAGTTAGAAGAAGTCTGAGGTACACCTGAAGGAAAAACAAACATCCTAAGTGTGAAGAATTATTATGTAAGCTTGTACAATGTAAGCAAAAGTCAAGTAAAAGGGACAACACTTCAACAGTTGCCAATCAGATGGTGCCACATCAGTGGATGTTGTCACTGATCCCAATCTTATCCATGCAAGCATTTTGACAAAGGAAGGGTCCACTTTTGCATGCTCATTCTGGATGAATTGAACAATGTGAGTTAACAATCTCCATAGGAAAGCTCTGAATAATTGATGCTGCACCTTCACAGTTTCAGATGAACACCTCAACAGGTTATTCACAATGGCATGTGAGTACAAGGCAGTACCATTCACAGGGCAAAGTTGTGCCATATCTCTGGCAAGGGTGGCATTGGTGCCCCCAGACAGCTTATCCTTTTTATCTGGGTCACCAGCCTTTGCAAGGGTTATGCATTTTGCTACATTGGAAAGCAGCTCAGCAGAAACCATTGAAACCTCATCCAAAACCAAATATGTGACATTGCACCATATCTCTTGTAATTCATCCATGTCAACATTCTGTTCATTGGTATTGCACTGATCCTGTCTCTTGCCTTTGCCCAGGGAACAAGAATTCATGAGGGTGCACTTCAGGTAACCATTTTTCATAAGCATTTAGGCTGAATAGTTTCTCCAAACCATCCAGCCTAATAGCCTCCCAGACCAAGGTCTGCCCAGGGACATCTGGTCATGTCCCAGGGCTATGCAGATTTTTAGGCCCTGGGACAGATGGGATTTCCCACATAGCCATCCATTTCAAATGCAATTATTTGGGATGTCCCCAGACTGCCTTGGGTGACTGGGGTCCCTACTCCTGAAAGTGCAGCTTATATTAGCATTGAAATAGCTGCAGAAATCCTAGCCCCCTTGCTCCTCTGACAGATTTAATCCACAAAGTATCCTTTGACCTATACATCCCCTCCCATCCCACCATGCATAGTAGTATACAATAGTACTTTTCATGTACATCTTTGTGATGTGATTCTGCTGTATTGGGACATCTCACTAGTTGCCAGGGAGATGACCCACCTGGGCCTCCACATTTGCCTTGAAAATTGCAATAATAAATTCAATCAATTTGTGTCTATACCTCATGCAATTTGTACTGTATGAAGGAAGAAGTGAATGGTTTTTGAACACTTGTGTGACAAGCCAATATCTCAAAGTCCCCCACATAGAACATGGGGTTGGTCACCTTTGCAACACCATCTGCAGAGGGCAGAATGTCCCAGATGAGCCTCTGAGGTCATCATGGGGCATTGTGCTGGTCTGCAAAGGTAACTTAGGAGGATGTGCCATCATAGCCCTCTGAGGCTGGGATGGGACATCCCACCCTCCCCTTTGCCAACCAGTGGGATGTCCCACAACAGCCTCTGAGCAAGTAGGGAATGGTGCATTGCTCTTCACATAGTCTTGTTCCCATGTCACTAGTTTACCCCCATGCTACTGATATTAGTACCTGGACAATATATATTTGCTCAACTGTTAGAGCACTGGTTATCACCCAAGAGGTTGCTTCAATCCCAGCTCTGGTCACATTTCCATCATAAGGCTACATTGGGACATCCCACTTCCCCCTCTGGCAGCTGGGGGTAGTGTTGCTGTGGCTCAGGGAGCTGTCCTAAGCCAAGGGCCATACCACATCTATATTATTGAGTATTAAAATAATTATTGTGGATTTGGTATGTGGCAACACAAGGCTACATTTGGTAATAGTTGTCATAGTGACTAAGCTGCTTGTTGTTGAGCAGGTCAGCCTTTGGAGCTGAGCCACAGCAACACTAGCTGAGGCTATGTCCCAGAACACCCTCTTGGGTTATATTGGGACATCCCACCCCACTCTCCAGCAGCCAGTCCAGTGGTTGTAGCACCTGGTGAACATTGTGGTCAGGTACTCATAGATAAACATGGAAAAAAAGGAGCCACCATGATTGGACCATTGGATCCTGAGCTACATGCAAAACTGTCTCACTGCCCTCTGAACACAAAAACAGTGATATCTCAATAGTGGCTCCATGGAATTAGACAAAAGAGGCCCCCCCAGAGAGGTCTCAGCGAGGGGAATGAGTGGTGCAAAAAGCAATAGGAAAGGCACAGGACTGAGTGGAGAGCCACAGACTTGTCCCCCAAATCTGATGGTAACATCATTGCTGACACCAGCAACATCAATATACAAGTGATGCATGACAAATATGTTGTAGGGGAAGCAAAAACTACACTAGTAGTAATCTTCATTTATATACTCCTCAGCAAAGTCATCCTCATATTGTGCAGCATTACCCCTGTTAACCCAATGAGGTTCACCTGACTGGGTTGGAGGGTAGTAGTTGTTAGTATATGGACTGTTGTAGAAAGGATGGTTGGTTTGAGATGGAACATGATGGAATCCTTGGCAAGACAGAGGAAATTGATTGTGGTGGCCAGAAGGTAATGCCTAGAGAGAATGCAAGTCAATGGTGAAACCTCTGCAAAATCAAATTACTCACATGATATGGGATATTAGATGGGCCAGGATCATGATAGTTCATATAATCACCCCAAGAATCCTACATAATTTTTCCTTAGTCTTGTTACCAAAGGTCAGAGGCCTGGATACTCACTTGTCATCTGGGAAAAGACTGCTGGGCTGGGCCAGCCTCTCACATGTGAGGATGGCTTGGAAGATTATCCCAATGTAGATCCTATACAATGCTTCATTAGTCTTGTTATCAGACCATAGGAACCAAATCCTACCCCATATTGCAGAGTTGGTGCAGGAGGCTTGGATGGGCCAGGCTCTCAAGTGTGCACATTGCTTGGAATTGTGGACAGGTCACAGCATGAGTCTTGCACAATGGGGCACACATCCTAGCATTGATTGCATGGTGCAGTTTGATGGTCAGACTGTAAAGCCTTGCAAATGTCAGCAGATACTGGATATTGAGTAAAGAGCAGAACTTACCTGGGGACCAATAGTATTACAATTTGATGCCTCCATGCAGGGTCACTTCCAAGAGGGAAAAGGGAGTTGTTGCTGCAGTCAGGGTTGTGGCTGTTGAAGGACCTCTGTGCCTTGCTGCTGGTGATCCATTTCCTTGAGGGACTTCTTCCACTCTGGATCATCTGAGATCTGCTGAAAAACAGTACCATCAGTAGCTTTGATGAGTGTGATCTCACCCTTCAAAGGGTCAGCATCCAAAATATTGATGACCTCTACACAGAACTTCAGCATCCAACTGGATGAATAAAATAGGGAATACCTTCATTCCAGCACTTAATCTCAATTTCCAGCACATCATCCAGTCTATCTTGTTCTTCCTCATCATTGGTTTGCCTGTCATACAAAAGACCCAGTTTTCTCCAAAGGTAAGGTACTACAAGTTGACAAAAAGGGCCAGCCTTAAGTTTCTTGTACTTGAAAGCAGGGCCCAGTGGAGATACACTATGGGTCCAGTTGACAATAGTGAGGTGGCTCTTCTGCAAAAACTTGAGAAGCTGGTGCCAGGAAACTTTCTGGGGATCACTGACTTCAATGCCACATGTGACTGAGCAAAGGATCAAGATAAATGCACATACAGCACAAGAATCACTTACCATGCAGATCTCTCAATGCAGCCAACATCTTCTCCTTCATCATGCTTCCAAATACTCTGTGGTTGCAGTCTCTCAGAGTCTCCTTTGTACAGCAATGTAGTTCCAGCACAGAACCCACATCTCCAATGGAACCAGTGCCAGCCACCCTGGCATCTGCACCATCACTGTTCCTGAGACACCTACAACAATCCAGTGAGGTCAAATGAAACATGCAAGAAATAAACTTACTTGAAAATTGTGGTATACTTATCCATGAGTGACTGGACATCAATGCCATTTTCATTGATGAAGTTTCTTATTGTCTCAGAGCCTCCAAATATGCCAGAAGTTTGATATCCTGCAGGGTCCTGTCCAACATACATTACCACTCCAACTATCTCAATATCCTTGAGTTTGGACCACACCTCCACCTGTGGAATGATCAGAATTGATGGCTGCACAGTTGCAACCACATACCAATCCAGAAAATTGTGTCTTTGCATTGTCCACTCTAGCTGCAATAGATTTGACAGATTGATTAGTTGGTATGGCAGAGGAGCTCTCACTCCACTCATAGACAGCTTTAAACTTTTCCCTCCTTGTTGCAAAGTCATCCTTGGGGATGCCTATCATGAGGGTGTTGTACTCCTTCGTAATCAAATTGTTGATTGAATTTCGATCAGCTGGTCAGGACATTAGAACAGTAGATGTGAGAGGGAGGAAAGCCATACCACCATCTGGTTTGGGCTGTGTGGCCCAATACCATGAATGGAAGAGGTTGGCCTCATTAATTTTGGTATGAGAAGCCTTAACACTAAATCCCACAGCAACAAGTATGTTGCATGTAGACCACCTGTGCCATTGGCCAAGTTCTTCTGCCATTGTCTTGACATCCTTTGCAAAAGCATGTATCTCATCTAACACTGCTGTGGACAGATTCCCTCACTTCTTGAGGTTTGTGAGTTGGGTGTCACAGTCACTGTGGTTTGCAGCATCAATGTCCTTGGCATCTATAGCCCTACCTTTGCCCTTCTTCTGAAGTCTAGTATAGATCAGGCCACCTTCTTGGCAAGGATGGACAACATCCCCTACAGGATGGGCAGAGTCATCAGACTCATATGTGGGTGGTGAAGATGGGGGAAGTGGGGACTGGGCACAAGAAACAGTCTGAGCATTGCAAGCATGTGCATCATCATCATCTAGGAGTCAACATGTCAACATGAGGCATGTTAATTAAAAATTTCTCTAGCAACTCCCATTTACATTTCAAGACAGTCATATTGGTCGCTTTTTTTCAATGCCTCCTCCTAGACATCTTTGGCATGCTAGAATATCTGGACACAGACCTTGACCCTGCTATGGGCACTTTTGTCAATTCATTTGACCACTGGATCAGGGAATTCATGACAGACCCCACCATTTTCCAGTGCCTTTTTGAAATATGCATGCCTGTCTGGATGGTCTGGAAACCTGATCATGTACTCCCAGACATGCAAGTGTTGAAGACCATTGGGATTATGCACCCTCATGACATAGTCATGGATCCTGAGGTTTTTGAGGTTGGGCAGATGCTGAAATGGCACAGTGCCTGGTACCACCCTGGTGAATTGCACCACAGGCACACTTGACAAGGCCCAGCAATTGGGCTTGAGAAATTTGCAGCTCCCTGGCCAGAACCACCATGCACCAGCAGTGGTGTGGCCTCAACTCCCACAAGCATGGGTCCCACAGCTTCCAATGCTGCAAGTTCCAGTGGTGCAAGTTCAAGTACTGGAGCTGTTAGGACAGGCAGGGCTTGACAACATAATCAGCCATGTACATATCCTATTCATTTTGTCTCAGTGTGTTTAACATTTTGCTCAGATCCCCCTGCAGGCTTGAGAGGAGCCAAGCTGTTGGTCATTCTGAATCCCAAACTGTGGGAAGACCTCAGCAATCCAGCTATTCCCCCTGCTATGTCTGCATGGCATGCTGCCCTGGAGGACATGAATAAGGATGCAAAAAGGGTTAGTCCCAATGTGCCCAAGGTAGCTTACTTCTTTCCCAGCCTGAGTCTGTTTGTGAGGGGTGAGTCCTCCAATTGCCAGCAGAGGTACCTGAGGAATTGGCTAGTCTCTCAAGTGGGTTGGATCACTTGTCTTTCTGCCTTGGATGCATCTCCTGTTATCCCTTGGTCCTGGCAGGATTTCCTGAACACAATTCCCAAGCAGATTTCATCCACATTTTCTGGTGACTGACTACATGAATCTGCTGCCCTCTTCAGTCCTGAGCTTGTCAGCCTCCAACATGACATACCTAGCCATGTACAATTCTGGGATATTTCAATTTCCCTCACAGACCTTGCTACCATCAATCAGATGATGAAAAGCAAGGTTTTATGGGATTTATATGAAAACAACTTCTGGTTTGAGCTGGTCACTCTTGACCATGCGATGATGCCTAGCTTGTGGTCAAATCAGGATTCAGAGTGGCTTGATCATGTCCAGCAGGTATGTACAATTTTACCTCACCAGGAATGCACTGTTTCTGAACTCTATGCAGATTTTCCCAGGTGATTCAGAACTCACCATGTGTGCTGAGCCTTTCCCTCAGCAAAATCAAGGCCTTGGCTCATCTGGCTTTCAATAGAAATGGGAGTATGTAGAGAAGCTTTGGGCATTACTTGCTGTATGGCCAGGATGCCCCTTGGACTTGGTGGAGCCAATTATGCCATTAGCATCATCATTGCATGTCTGGGCAATGGAAAAGAAGTTGGCTATATTTTATGTACAGTCATTCTTTGATACTTTTGGTTGTCTGCCCCTTCTTCCCTGCCTTATTCCAACTGCACTGTGTGGTTATGGTTGAAATAGTTGGTAACCTCCTTCATCATTCCTTGATACCATTTTTACTCTGTACATTTCCTGAATGATATTCATAGCACACCACAATTGCAATCTCATTTTGTTCATCACACACTTTCTTCATCTCTTTCCCCATCACCCTCACTAGTCATGTGCAAAGGTCAGTTCACTTTTCTATGCTGGAGGCTAACTATTGGAGACATGCTGGTGGCATCTTGGGGTTGCCTTCCAGCAACCTGGATTCAGTGTCCTGGTCACAGTCCTGTAACTTGGTGTTGCAGGATCATCATCTACCACTAACTCACCTAGACAGTTTATGCATCTGACCAAATTTCATAGATGTCTTTTTGTTGACTGAAACAGCTTACTAGGTGTGGTCCCTCTGTATGAGTTACTGCCCCGATGAACCAGATTCCTGACTTGCTCCATGTGGATGATCTTGTGGTCCTTGTTTACCATCAGGCTGCTGCACCTTTGTGCTGTGTTCCCAAAACTGTGGGGCTTTACCTTCCTGTTGAGCACTTGCTCACCTTACCTGGCCATCACACTTTCACACAACACCCCAGTGATTCCTCTGACCCACACATCCAACACCACTCTGCTTCAAGTGCTGCTTGCCTGTTAGAGCTATCTGTGGGTAGTGAATGTGACCTCTCCCATGATGCCACTTTCAACCATTTAACCAATGGGCTACATATTAGCCAAGACCTGCTCTTGTCACCATCTAGGAATGCCCAAAAAAAAAAGAAGCAATGGCAGCAGTGGTTGCACACTGTCATCCCTTCCCTCCTTCAGCTGTATCTTGCATATCAATGACTATCCAACCACTTCCAGAATCCTGTTGACTATGAACTGCCAATGTGTGGTTGTCACCAGACTCAAAAACTGAGAGTCATTTGTATTGATTTCAATGGTGAGATTTCTGTGTTCTTTGTCATTTTCCTCTGCTTAAATGCATTCATGGCAGCTCTGCAATCAGTTGATCTGGCTGTCTGTCCTTGTGCACCTGCAGCCCTCCAACTCCTTTGGATGGGCTACTTCCCCTATGCCCCACTGGGGCCAACACTTGCTGTTAGCCTACAGCTTCTTGGCTTTGTCTGACAACTCTTCATGTGCATACCTCCAAACACTTCAGCATGGTGTGAGTCCCTTGAGGCATACCTTGCAGCTATGGGTTATGAGGTGGACACAAAGGTATGGAATTGTCATGTTTTGTATCATTACCCCATTTTTTCCACTTCATAAAACATACATTACTGCCATAGTGACTGTAGTACAGATGACTCTGCTATGTAGGTAGTATATCTTAATCTGATGCATGACTATTTAGGACTGCTGTAGTGTTATATTGATAGGGTAGGATGTTTGTTGGTATTGTTTGTGGTGATGTTGCTATATTATTAATGCATACTTTGGTTGTTCTTCTCATTCATGGATCATTGCTGATGATACTTGCAGGAGGGTATACACTGGAGGTTCAGTAATGCATATCACTGGTATTGTATTCTGGACACATCCCTTGATGAATATGTCCAACAACAACTGCAAGAATCTGCTAGTCCACCATCAAACATCCCCTCTGCAATCCCATTGCCAAGTTCCCCAGACAATGATGTCCTCAGTTCAAAGATGAGGCCATCAGAATACTTACAACAGCATTGTCCTCTATGCTTTGGTGGCCAGAGCTGGCAGAGCAATAATAGTGAACATGGGTATGTCACTTGGTGGATATAGTTTTGTCAACTGCTAAAATTTCCTTTGTTCTAGCTTTTCTGATGTTGATGCAATTGTTTGCATTGATGCTTGTTTTACTCAGAAGTGCAGAAGTGGGCATCCAGATGATCCAGTAAACCCTACAGCTACAGTCTTTCTTTCACAAGAAGATATTTGTGCTATGGAGCATGAGGTTAATGAGTTGCAAAAGTCAAAGTCTTCAACCCAAAGGAGGAGTGGGCAGGCTTTGAAAAAGAATTATCTTGGTGATGGGGAGGATGAGTTTGAAGAGGGAATGAGGATAACAATGTCAGTGCTGAAGGGTTGTAATGAGTCCTTTACTGCAGCTGATGAGAGGCACCAGAAAGTGAGTCTTAATCATTTATTCTGACTCCATTGGTCTGATGGCAGTGTAGGCAAGTACCCAGTTCTTTTCAGATACTGGTGTCATGGCCCTACTCTGTTGTCATGATCATGTCATTTACCTTGCAAATATGACTTCAGCTGGGGAGAGGCAACATTATGCACTTGCCCTCATCAAATCTCTTTTTGGCCATCTCCCAGATAATTTTCATATTGGGCTGTTATATGACATAGGTTGTCAACTGGAACAGAGCTGCAGGAAGTGGGGTTTTCTCAAGTCATTCCTGCCACATATTTCTTTTGCCATCTCAGTATTTCATGCCTTCGGTCATCAATGGGCATGTCAGCTTATCTATCACCCCTGAAAATGTGAAGGATTTGGGCTATCTGATGGAGAGGGATGTGAGCATTTTTGGAGTTCAATCAAAGGGCTGATACCATCTCTTCATGTTTCTGGGGTATGTGTGCAGTATGCCACATCTGTTTCAAGCTAACATATTATTCAGTATCATTAATGCCTCTTTGTTATTGACTTCCAGGTGTGCCACCTGGACATGAAGTGTCTCACTGGTTTGGGCCAGTGGCTTTTGCATCACTGGAATCATTGCCAAGAAAAGAAGGCTGCTGCAAACAGAGGCCTAAGGAGATGTGGAGTTGATATCCCAACTCTTCAAGCTGAATGGGTTGCTCAAGTCTCTGCACAGACAAAGCCAGCTCCTTGTGAGCTGCTGATATAAATAATGATACCTGCTCACCATCAAATTAGGTCACAGCTCTAAAGCTGCTGAGAATATGATATTGCAAATCATGGCAAATCCAAAATCATTGGGAAATTATGAGGCCAGGCTAGAAGTGCTGGAGAAAGATCTTCTCCATGGGGTTGCTGACATGACAAGCTTGACTATCCAAATTGCAGAGTGTCATCAAAAGGTTAAGTGTTTTAAAGATGCTTTGCAGAACCAGAGGGCAACCCTAGGCATAAATGGGCATTCAAATCTTGCTAGTATCCAAAAGAGTGCTTATCTTCAAGTTAGTAGCAGTGTATTTTCTATATGGTTTCATCTAATTGAGACCATGTTCCATAGCTTCACATGCATGCATTAGCAATCAAGAAACATACCAGAGATCATCTGTGCCAACAAAAGTTTGAGTTGGAAAGACTGGAACACTCATATTGGCAGACTCTCAGTGGTAAGAGGGCATCATTCGTGAATACCCTTGTATTTGACTTGCCTTGAAGAACAAAGACTTCAAAACCACACAGAAGCATCTGTGAAGCAATGAGAACCAGGAATAGCCAAGCTTGCCAGTAGCTACAATAATCTGTGTCTGCAAATTGTAGGCCTCATACACAAGGGAAAAGCTCCTCAGGGGTCAATAGCCCCACTCCTGATCCCAAGGGACTCTTTGTTCAAACTGGATGTGGATGATGATATTTGGCAGGATATTGGCCTTGGGGATGATTCAGATGGGTTACTACCCCCATGGTTAGCTGATGAAAAAGTGCACTCAGGGATCAGATCATTCCTTGAGCTGGGGTGTTGTGAAGAAGAGGAAAGGCACCTGTTGCAGGAAAGAAGAGATTTGACAGAGTGGTTTTCTGAAGAGTGGGGTCATGTGCAGAAAACCATACAGAGTACTGGTAAGAGACATGTGTCATTGCATTACCATGACTAACACACATTGCAGATGTTGATCTTGCATATGAACTTGACTGCAGAGCATTGAGACTAGCAGGTCTGTGCATCTTATGGAAGAGGCAACTTAGAGGCTATCCTGGAACACCTAATGAGAACTGGGGTGCAAGTGATGAAGAACTGCACAGCATGGTGCAGGGTGGTCATGTTATATATATTGATAGTGATAATGAGGAGAGGTTTGATGGATTGGAGTCAGAGGGTGAAGAGGATGAGGATGAAGTGATGGATGATGAGTTGCTATGTGTTGCTGAAGAATTTGCCCTGGCAGATGAATATCACCAACAAAGTGATATGCCATTGGAAGAATTCTGTTGGGGGGAAGAATGGGAGAATGACCTACTGGATATGGATCCACCATCATCTCCAAGTAAAAGGGTTCAATACAGATAAGGGTGATAGAGACATATTATAATCTATTTGGTGTGTTTAAATAGCATTTTTTTTGAGCATCATGTTTGCAAGACATATGCATGGGTAAAATGTAGAATATCCCACTGGTTGGCAGAGGGGTAGGTGGGATGTCCCAATGTAGGCTTAGAGGCTGTTGTGGGACATCCCACTGCTTGGCAAAGGGGAGGGTGGGACATCCCAATGTAGCCTTAGAGGCTGCTGTGGGACATCCCACTGCTTGCCAGAAGGGGGGAGGGATGTCCCAATGTAGCCTTAGAGGCTGTTGTGGGACATCCCAACGGTTGGCAAAGGGGAGGGTGGGATGTCCCAAGGCAGCCTTGGATGCTGCTGTGGGACATCCCAAGTCCCCTTATGAAAGTCAGTGGGATGTCCCATCCCAGCCTCAGAGGGCTATGATGGCACATCCTCCTAAGTTACCTTTGCAGACCAGCACAATGCCCCATGATGACCTCAGAGGCTCATCTGGGACATTCTGCCCTCTGCAGATGGTGTTGCAAAGGTGACCAACCCCATGTTCTATGTGGGGGACTTTGAGATATTGGCTTGTCACACAAGTGTTCAAAAACCATTCACTTCTTCCTTCATACAGTACAAATTGCATGAGGTATAGACACAAATTGATTGAATTTATTATTGCAATTTTCAAGGCAAATGTGGAGGCCCAGGTGGGTCATCTCCCTGGCAACTAGTGAGATGTCCCAATACAGCAGAATCACATCACAAAGATGTACATGAAAAGTACTATTGTATACTACTATGCATGGTGGGATGGGAGGGGATGTATAGGTCAAAGGATACTTTGTGGATTAAATCTGTCAGAGGAGCAAGGGGGCTAGGATTTCTGCAGCTATTTCAATGCTAATATAAGCTGCACTTTCAGGAGTAGGGACCCCAGTCACCCAAGGCAGTCTGGGGACATCCCAAATAATTGCATTTGAAATGGATGGCTATGTGGGAAATCCCATCTGTCCCAGGGCCTAAAAATCTGCATAGCCCTGGGACATGACCAGATGTCCCTGGGCAGACCTTGGTCTGGGAGGCTATTAGGCTGGATGGTTTGGAGAAACTATTCAGCCTAAATGCTTATGAAAAATGGTTACCTGAAGTGTGCCAGGAGGGAACTCAGATGAGGCTGTAAAGGGTAGGGGGTCCAGACCAGCATAGTGAGGTGTGTGGATGATGAGGATGTCATCATTTTTTTGAAGGGGGCACATGGAGTAGGGAGGACCAGGGGTAGAGGTGAGGTCACAGCCACTTGTGGGCTTAGTCAGATGAATGGAGACATGGACAAAGCAGAGTAGAGCAGAACATCACAACACAAGACAGGGCAGCCACCAGTAGTCAACAATCCTATGAGACTAGTCCACCAGCAAGGAAATGTAAGAGTAAGAAGTAAGAAACTGCTGGGAGTATAACACCCAGCAATGTGGTCACAGGAGGTTATGAGGTTGTGAGAGGCAGGCAAAAGATCTGACTTCATATACATAGAGATTTGTAATGGGTATGCATGGGCATGTGGCAGAATATGTGAAATTAGCCTTTATGGAAGTGAAGGAAATAGGGGCTAATTACAGGGTCCACTCAGAAGCTTCTGAATATTGATTTGTAGATAGCCTGCATTGGTTCCAACACCTCCAAGAACATTCAAGGGCAGTTATAAAGTGCTGAACAATGTTGAACAGTTTCAAACAGCTTCCACATCTCAGTGTGGAGCTGTTTCAGAGGCTTGGAAACTTTCACAAATACATATCTCATGTATAGAAATGGACATACAAACATTCATAACAATTGGAGCAATCAGTAAGAAGTTACAATGATTAACCCCTATCAAACCTTTCAGAACTGTGATGCATTGTAACTCAGGAACTGCTGTGCACAATGACCATAGTTACATGGTCATCTTAGGCCTTGGGGACAGGCCTAGGGAGCAAGAATGCTTGGTCAGGACTGGTCATGAACCAGTCCTGACCAGTCCCATCTGGCAATCTATCTATCACTGCATTTACTACAATGCACAGCAATGGGTTCCTGGTCATCCTAGACCTTGGGGACACACATGATGAGCAGTAATGCCTGGTCAAGACTGGTCATGGCCAGTCTTGACCAAGCCCATCTTGGCTATCAGCCATCTCTGCACTTGAGTGGGAATGAATCTGGGGTGGCCCAGACTGGTCTGGACTGGATGATCATGGTCACCTTCTTACATAAGAAGTATCCACATGAACAATCTGGGAATGCTCAAGGCCAGTGATGGGGAGTCATGACTGGATATTCAATGGCAGGTAGTCATAGGAGAAGTAGGTAAGTTTATCATAGGAATATACAGTTGGGGACAAACAAATATGACAATTTCAGTCATCAAATTATCCACACTTGACACAATGTTCTGAAAGTCCAAAAACTATATAATAGGCATACTTAGGATACATAGAAACAATCTGCATGAGCAGAATTTTGTAATACTGAGTTTTGAAAATCTTGACCCCCCAAAATTTGGTGGACCCCCCTAAAATTTCACAACAAATCTGAAAAATGCAGAACAAAGAGTATTTGGTTAGTACAAGATGTTGCTGCCATATGAACATGAGATGGCTCACCTGTGGCAAGTGGAAAATTTGAGATTCAAGCCAAGTTTTCAGTTGCCTTCAAACAAGAACATCTTGCAGCTGCCCTTGAGAACATGTTATTGCCTGGAATACAACTGGTCTGCACAATTGGAATTCTGTTAGTACTGATGCAGCAGGTTATGTGTTGTCACCCAACACATCTGAACCTGATGAAGGAGAGTGCCTCCATCAGAGTAAACAAGCATGGTCCTTGTCTTCAAGTACTTCTGACCCAGACACATCAGATGATGAGGAGAAAGACTGGTGGTGTGGTGCTGTATTTGACAGCCTGAAATATGTGGCTGATGAAAGTAACTTGGATGATGAACTTGAAGAAGGTGGCAATGACACTGTTTTCAGGAGTTGATGAAGCTGAGCTTTGTGCATGGTTGGAGGCACTTGCTGTCAGTGCTGGTGATGACCCCCTTGACATGACATGGTTGCCTCTGAAACAAGCCAAACATGCTGCCCAATGCAAGCAAAAGTCAGTTGGTTGCCCCTAAAGAGTACAAAAATGGACCTGATGTCAGGAAGCAAGTCAGAATGTACAAAACAACAGTACAAATGGTTTTTGGCAGACCAGAAATCACTTTCCAACCTTGGATTTACTTTCTCAGGCCAGCAAGTTCAAGTTCCACTGATCTCCCAAGCTTCAAACACCCTCCCTGTCATCTCAGCTGCACATGCCATGGTTAATGATGAAGCAATGGAACCATTGATCTTGTCACCCCCTCTTTCATCAGCTGAAGAACTTGGAGAGACCCCTTTCACTACCATCTCATGTACCAACACTCAGGACTCTTTGGGATGCCACTCAAATGATGTATTGATGCCATTGAATGCAGGTGGACTTGTAGAGGATGCTGAGGATGCCTGGGCAGGTGTACCTGAAGAGCAGGAAAGGGATAGTGTCGAGATTAGGGGATGGGATGAACTGTGGGAGCACATCAAGCATGATCTTGCAAGAGGTGCAAAAACAATCCTACCATTGTCTTGTTGTCTTGTGTCAATCAGCTTATGCTGATTTGAAGCTTTGCTACCCTCCACTTGAAAGGTCTTGGATGTGTTGAGGCAAGTCTGGAAATTGCTCATCAGTGGCATGAAGGTGAGGGAAAACATTTTGCACAAAAGGTCAGGGCACTTGCTCATCATTACCAAGTGTTTGAACAGCTTCCTGTGGAAAAGTGAAGAGGATGAGCAAATGCTCTGAGCCCCCTTAAAGACAAATGACTTCAGCTGGCTGCCTGCCAATGGCATATGTTGCAAGAAGTCAGCCAAGTCACTCTGCAGCAATTTCAGCACACACTTAATGAAATGATTATTCCCTCACTTGGTATTGTACCACTCTGTGAATGGATGGCATGATACTGGCTGCTAAAATTGGGCTGGCAGCAGACAAGACTTCAAAAGGGTGTCTACATGGATGGCCATGAGCACAATGATATCAAGAAGTATAGGCAGGGAGTTTTTTTTACCTGCAATGGCTGCATTTGAGTGCCACATGGTACACTTTGAAGGATTGGAATTGCTTCATGTTGATCCACAGCTTGCACCTGGCAGATGGAAGGTCATTGCAATCTTTCATGATGAATGTTGCTGCCACAGAAATGATTATAGGATGCATGCATAGTGAGTGGTGACAGCCATGATAGACCTTGTACTCAAATGCTTCAGTTTATTACCTGGTCAACAAATCTTGCAGCAAAAAGGAAGAGGGCACATTATCCATGTTTCTGGATTTATTAATGCAGAAGATGGTCAATTGGTGCACTGCAATGAGTCAGGAAATATTGTGGCAGATGCACAAGAAATCATTTACCCAGGGGCAAATTGTGATGTATGGTGGAACACAGAGAAAATACTGAAACAGGTCAAGTGTGCAATTCAGGTCCTCAAGGCTGCACACCCACACTGTATTGCTTTGTTTATTTCTGACTAGTCATCTGCTCATGCTTTGCTGCCACTAGATGCCTTGAAGGCCTTTGAGATGAACAAGTCTAATGGGGGAAAACAATGGAAGCAACATGATACAGTAATTCCAGATACCAATCCCACTGTTGAACACCATGGAAAGCCTCAAAAAATGTGCTTGTCAAATGGACAGCCTAAAGGTCTCCAGCAAGTTCTTGAAGAACATGGCTTTAATGTTTGGAAACTGTGAGTAAAGTGTAGTCCCATTTGTCCATGGGAGAATGAAGACTGTTGCATGGCTTGCCTCCTAAGCAAGCAGGATGACTTGGCCAATCAGCCATCAATGCTCAAGGCTCTCATCAAGGATGCAGGTCATGAGTGTATCTTTCTTCCAAAATTCCATTGTGAATTAAATCCTATTGAAATGGCAAGTATATTCTATAAGTTTGTGTTTCTGTTACTATTACTAAACATGCACTATAGTACTGTGGTTGGTGCAAGTACCATTATTGTGAAATAAAGAAGAGTACATTTGAGGAAGCAAAGTGATGTGCAGTGCAACAACTGGATGCATGTCCAACAGAAGTTGACCAGTCCTGACCAGCCACATCTTGCCTTTCAGTGATCACTGGACTCCATACCATGTCCAGCAATGGTTTCCTGGTCATCCTAGACCTGGGGGACACTTAACTTGCTTCCTCTTTCTCTTTTCTCTTTGTCACTGACAACTTGTTGTTGTGCAATGGATGACTGCTCTTGTCCAGCAGTCTTTCTATGCATGAGGACTTTAGTTTTCATTTGCATTCATAGCATGGGCATTGTGCACAACTCCTCAATGAGTTAGGCAGAGTCAGCTGTAACCATGTCCACAACACCTTTGGTGTGTGACAGCATACCCTTGCCTAACCCTACAACACTGTTCTATGATCAATACTGGAAGCCTGTGTGTCAATGCATGTTCTCTCCCTCCAGTGTTCAGGCTCTCCTGAAATACAAATGGTGTGGCTTTCACTTCACCTCCTGCAAAGAGACCAACCACCCCCAGTTTGCTTGCAGAACCAAAATCTGGTCTCTGAATGATTGGGGGTGGCTATCACTTGATTTTGAAACAGTTCCTTGCTGTGGCACAGCCCCCATTGCCACATTTTTTTGCTTGGGTATTGTTGATGCCATATGACCACTTGGAGGGCTGGTCTGCAGATCAACCAGATTATGTGTGCAGCCCATCCTCCACATCATTAAAGACTGCTCATACATAACTCACCAACCATACCCACATAACTCACCATGCAACAGTTATGTTATCTACCACTGTATATAATCCTCCCCATTGCATATTGGCCTTTGATAGTGTTATGCCAATGACTCATATTGCATCATGAATCAAGTGTGATGAAGCACAAGCATGTGACTGTGTGAGAAGTGACACATAATTTAACTTCACTAGTGAATGGAGCACTAGTCTTGGCCAACCGAAGTTGTACTGTCAAGTCCTCTGGGGTACAGTGAGTGGAGCTAAGGGTGGTTGCAAAGTAAGATTTCAAATGAGGAGCTGGTACAATACATGCAGGTTTATATACATATGTAGAGTACCTGTGGACCAAACATTTGAAAACATTTGAATGTTCCCCTGCATACCATATAAGGCATCGTCGAGTCACTCTTATGAGGGCATAAGGGTAGCCAAGTCTGTGGATGGGGTTAAACACAGGAGTGAATGCAAAGAAGAGGGAATAACTGCATATATGACATAGGAGGAGTAAATGGGTCACCTGGGGCAGACATGTTAACCATGTCATGTGACCATGTGGATCAGAGCCACCTGCAGATCATGGAAGGAAGGGGAAATGGACATAGTCCAGCTATAGTACAACATGGGGTAAACAGGGGGGTACCATAAAAGGAAACATACAAAAAGAACATGAGTTCAGAGGTGGCTTGCAGGCAACAGAACATTGTCACTTGAAAGTGTGACAAGTGGTAGCATATAAAGTCTATAAAAGGAAAGAAATGTGAGCAGTGTGCAACAGATAGCCTACTGCTGCTCTGGCCCAGACATTAATTAACTAAAATACACATTTGACAACAGCCCTGTTAGAAATATACAATATCTATACATACACTGGAAAAAATTGTAATCTTTGCACATGAGCCACTTCCTCCTGTGGCATCCAGGGGCACCTGGAGGGCTTTTGTATGGCACCTAATATCTCTGGAACTACTTGTTGGAATGATCTGAGAGTTTGCATCCATGGTGGGGCCTAGGTAAGGCAAATATGTGGAAGGTTTCATAGAGATCCACCCAGTGGTTGCTGAGATATCACAACTGTTCATAAGTGTTCAACAATGTTTGGCACCTCATATCTCAGGAGCCACTGATTGGAATGATCTGGGATTTTGCATCCACTGTGGGGCCTAGGCAAAGCAGATATGTGGAAGGTTTCATAGAGATCCACCCAGTGGTTGCTGAGATATTACATCTATTTGATGATGTTCAGCACCTTATACCTCAGGAACCACTGGATGGAATGATCTGCGAGTTTTCAGCCAGGGGGGGCCCTAGCCAATGCAGCTTTGGGGAAGGATCCAAAGAGATCTACCTAGTGGTTGCTGAGATATTGATATCACAACTGTTCAACAATGTTCAGTGCCAAATATCTCAGGAACCACTGGTTGGAATGATCTGAGAGTTTGCAGCCAGGGGGGCCTGGTCAAAGCAGATATGGGGAAGGATCCAAAGAGATCCACTCAGTGGTTGCCAAGATATCACAACAGTTTGACAATGTTTGGCACCTAACATCTCAGGAACCACTGGATGGAATGATCTGAGTGTTTGCATCCAGGGGAAACCCCAGATGAAGCCAATATATGGAAAGTTTCAGAGAGATCTTCTCAGTGGTTACCAAGATATCACAACTGTTGTAGGCCTGGACTCAACACTGAACACATATGAACAGCTGTTCAGCACATTATAACTTGGGAACCACTGGCAGATTTCACTGGAATATTCTGAGAATCTACATCATATAGGGGGCCTCTTATCAGATCATTACAGGTCATTACATACAGCAGTTCCCAAGGAATAAAGTACTGAACAAGGAATGTATTCAGTACTATATAAGTTGGAACAAATGGGCAGATGTTGCTGGAACTGTCTGCAGATCTGCATTGTATAAGGGGCCTCTTTGGCATCAATTTTCAGGTCATTACATGCAGCAGCTCCAAAGTTATGAAGTTCCAAACAAGCATGTATTCAATGTGATAAAACTTGGGAAATACTTGGCAGATTTCTCTGGAACTTTCTGCAGGCCACTATCATCAGTTACTTGAGGTTGCTGACCCCATGTAGACTTCACATTCTTCATGTGCATCCTCAAGGTTTCAACAGTATTGTAAACTCTTCTGGGATTGGGACATCCACTGTCTGAGCAATGGCACCCAATGTAGCCATCGGTATACCTTTGCACAACTATGTGCTGCCCATGAGAAGTGCAGTGTTCAACTGGGGAAAGACATTCCCTTCTATGGCAACCATATGCATTTTTGGATTCAAAACAGGCCTTGAAGGTGGGATGGGTGAACATGCTGTGGAGAGCAATGGAGGTATCAGACCAGCAAGGAAATGTAAGAGTAAGATGTAAGAAATTGCTGGGAGTATGATACTGAGCGATGTGGTCACAGGAGATTGTGAGGTTGTGAGAGGGTGGCAGAAGATGTGGCTTCATATACATACAGATTTGTAATTGGTATGCAGGGGCATGTGGTGAAATTAGCCCTTATTGAAAACAAAGCCAAAAAGGGGCTAATTATGGGATGCACTGGAAAGCTTCTGAATATTGATTTGCAGACAGCTTGGATTGGTGCCAACACCCCCCAAAAAATTCAATGGCAGTTACAAAGTGCTGAACAATGTCAAACAGTGTCAAATAGCACCCACATCTCAGCATGGAGCCATTGCAGAGTCTTGGAAACTTTCACAAATGCATATGTCATGTATAGAAATGGATATACAAATGTTCATAATGATTAGAGCAACCAATAGGTCAGGACTGGTCATGACCAAGTCCATCTTGGCATTCAGCAATCACTGGACTCAGTGACCATGTCCAACAATGGTTTCCTGGTCATCCTAGACCTTGGGGACAGGCATAGGGAGCAGAAGTGCCTGGTCAGGACTAGTCCTGACCAGTCACATCTTGCCTTTCAGCAATCACTCCACTCACTACCATGTCCACCAATGGTTTCCTGGTCTTCCTGGACCTTGGGGACAGGGTTAGATAGCCTTTCAGAGATCACTGGACCATCTTCCTATCATAAGAGGTATCTGCATGAACTGTTTGTGAACATTCTAGGCCAGCAATTTGTGGGTCATGATTGGATGGTCCATGACCAGCTTCCTATATGAGAGGTATCTGCATGAACTGTCTGGGAAGGCTCAAGGCCAGCAATGGGGGCAGTCAGGACTGGTCATGACCACCTTCCATTTTAGGAAGGACCTGTGTGAATTCCTTTCCTGAAAAGGCAGTCCTGACTGGTAGGATGGGGCATCCTTCTTGGATCAGAAGGATAGTTTGATCTGACCCTTTGATTGCACTATTGCTCACCTCCACCATGACAGGCTGCTCACATCCTACTCAAAATGGCATCATCGCAGTTTTAGGCTTCCACGATCCAGCCAATCTACCCAGTTAAAATGTTTCCTGTCAGTTTCTGCTTGATCAAAGATTCCAGCATGATTCCACATGCTGGTGGCATGAGGGAATGTCAGGGTACTATTTACTTAGCTCCAAACGATATGTATATCTTTGGTAGAAGTGGTTGGGTTCGGTGGGATCCCAAAGATGCTCTTCATCTTACTGTTGCAGGAGATGAATGCATAATTGCACCTTGCCCCATCAATGGGATCCAGCTGCTGGCTAATGATACATCCTATCCCCACTACCTCACATCCATGGAAGTGGAATTTCGCTGAATCGGATTCCAACACCCCCCAATGAATGCTGACATCCTGTGGCTCATGGGGATGCAATTTCCTGATCCCAAATCCAAATCCCTGGTATGTGTGCAATCTACAAAACTCTGAGAATACATGCTGATGATGACAGGATTTGGAGAAGCAGAGTGAAGGTGTCATTGGCAGGGCTCAAAAGCCACCTGCAGAGGCTGCAGTCCCTATGCAAGAAGCTGGTAGCCGATTGCGGAAGAGAAAGGCAAGAGATGTAGGTGGGACAATGAGGAAGTCAAGGGTGCCCTGATTGCATCCACATCAGCAAGCAGAAAGGGTAAAGGAAAGGAGGTATTGGAGCCAGAAGGTCACTGCACCACAAATGAGAAAAAAAGACAGAGGAGTAAGCACTTCGATTTCTTTCCTATTCTTCAAGGTCCTGATTGTATTTACAGCTGAAGATGCTGAACCCGTTGCTGAGCAGGTTCCTTTCCTCGATCAAATCACCTGCCCATTGGATACAAAGGTGATTGATTGGGAATCTTTGAATATAAGAACATATGCTCCATGGCTCAGTAAAGTGGTATGTAAATTTGACAGAAACTTCAAATCTAGGAGCTGATAAATGACAATCATAGGATTGTGATGCAGTAGAGTACATGTCCAAGGCTGCATCCACCACTGAATACCAGTATGGACATGGGTGGACGATGCTAGTGGAGCTGAAGTATGATGGGGACAAGGGCTTGCTCGCACAGCTAATCGCCAACATCAGTGATTCACTGTCGAGGGGATGTGCAGTGTTGGTCAGGGGATGGAAGCCAAATAATCCACCCCTTGACTTCACTTGTGAAGACATTCACTTCTTCCACCTGACAATATCACAGGAAGTTGTTGTTCAAGGTATGCATATCATCATATTGCTAAAATTCATATTGCTAAAGGTAATTAGATGCATTAAAGTGTGCAGAGCAGCAGGAGGCAAAGGGGGGGCCAGACATGAGCAAAGTTTTTGAAGTGCTCAGCAGAGTAAAATTCATCAAGCTTGCAGATGATGAGAATACATGCATGAACCTCCTCGACTTCCTGAATACCCAGCCTGAGGTTCCCATATTCCTCAGGTATGTCATCGATTGGAACTCATATTAAGATTCTTTGGATGCTGAAGAATGCACCAGGCAACTATCTGACAATGTAAACACAAAGACCATGACCATGAATGATGTTTATCTCCCCCATTCTGGTAAGAACACAGGAAAATCATATTATGGCATGCAGGCAGTCTTGGGGGATGTTGAACGACTTCATGGATGGGATCTACTGATGCATGGGGGTTTCATCATGTACCCTCACCATGATGCAGCAGGGCTATGCACATACATCACTGTACAGTCTGGCAGCAAGATATGGGGTTATTTTGACACCCCTGGAAGTCAGGATGCAAGCAGAGAGAATCTATTCAAGGCCTGGGATGATATTTTTGCTGACAATGTCAATCTTAAGTTCCACAAGTATCCTCTCAGGACCATTCATCTTCAATGTGGAGATACCCTGTATGATTTTTATTCCCAATTCCCAAGCGTGCTCTTATGATTAATGACACTGGAACAGGATTCAGCCTCCCAGGGCTAACCACATGGTGTACACTCTGCAGAATGGCCTCATGCCCGGTGTGAGTCAAAGTGAGGTTCAGTGGTGAAAACCGACCAAAACCAACACAAAAGACAATGAAAGCGAGTGGTGGTGTGCCTATGCGGTACCTAGATGGTAGAACCTGTTCTTTGGGAGGGTTTTTGCGAGCTACAACACTCAAAGATGAGTGCTGAGGGTTGGGGGTGCTCCTGACAAAGAGGGAGCAAGAATGTGATAGAAAGCGATAGGGTAGACTGCTGTCAGCCTACAGAAGGATGGATGGTGACTTAATTCGATGTCCTAAGCTGTACTGAGCTCAGGGAGGGCTTGGAGCAAAGTATATGGATGATAGATGATGATAAGCGAAGTAGATGATAGCTAGACCCTTAATAAAGTCTCAACTATCGAAGCTGATGAATGATTTACTGAGAGATGATAAATTGCAAGCAAGAGGGGCTCTCTGATGTCTTCTTTTTTTGCTACCTAAGTACAGTGACTTATATACAGTACAGGGGCGTTGCCTATGGAAAACAAGGTGCAAACACTTGGTAAGTGATTGGTAACTGATGAGTAAGGAATGTAAGTGATGGGTAATCATCTTGGAAAGCATTGGTAAGCATTGGTAAGGATAAGTAAGCCAAAAAGCGAAGAATCAGTAAGCAAAGTCAAAAGATTGGTAAGTATTGGCAATAGGTGAGTCAAAGACAGTCAGAATGTCACAGTATGAGTCAAGCAATGTCAGGAACTGGGAAAGTGCACTGGAATCACATTAGGGGGAGGCCATGCATGTCACATCTCAAAGAGATCACTTCTAGGCCAAAGTGGGATGACAGAGAGGCAGTGCTGATCTGATGCCGATATAGTACATCCAAAAGTGGACAGGGTGAGTCAGATGTCAACAGGGGTCAAGCTTTTGGGGTCTGTGGGGTGACAGGAGCATAGGGGATCACAACTTTCCCCCCAAACCATCCTCTCAGTGAAGCAAATACAAACTTCATGAATGAGGCTCTGTTGGAAGAGAGGATGAAGGGGGAGTGTCTTCTGCTGTATCTTGCAACAAGGAGGCAAGATGTGCATCATACTCATCATGGATGCAATCAGGGAGAGTGGAGAACAGTAGATTATACTGTAGCTGTTGCAATTTTGGAAGAATGACAGACGAGACTGGTATGAAGACATTGCAGGGGGCAGGGAGGAAGGATCCATATGTTTCTTGGACTGGAGAGACTGAAACGACCACATAAGACCTTTCCAAGCGAATGACAGACCTGAGGCAACCAAAGAACATCCTCCTGGAGGTCATACTGACAAAAAGAACACGCTGTCCAAGCTGGATGGGCTGAGAGGGGGCAGATGAGGGTGGGATGTACCAGGACACTTCAGGATGGAAGCTGGTAGGAACTCCTGGTAGATATATGTAGCCATGGTCCCTAGCAAAGGGGACAAGCGAAATGACTGATGTGGAGGCAGCCATATCAGAAGAATTAGCAAAATGAGTGTCTTTTGGAGGGAGTGCTGTAGAAATGTGTGGAGTGCACAAATCCTTTCCAATTTTGGAAGGTAGGATCGCGTGGCTGAGCACTACAAGCGAGTGTGGGAATGGTTTCGGTGTCTGCAGAATTGGTGGAGATACATCGAAAACCGGAATGCCATACATGGGTGCTTAAGAATTTTATTGGCACTTAACTTGCCTCCTCCTTTTTCTTTGGCATTGACAACTTGTTCTTGTGCGAGGGATGACTGCTGACATTGCTGGCTGGCCTTCTTCGCATGAGGGCTATGGTCTTCACCTCCATTCATCAGCTACATCCATGTCCACCTCACCAAACACCTTTGGTGTGTGACACTGGGGGTCATTTCCTTTCATATTCCACCATGCATCTCATGGAGATTGCAATCAATTATGACTGCTCAAGGGTTCCTGAAGGCGAATGGACCATGCGTGGGCTGGCAGGCACTAATGCAGTGCATCCAGCAATACATCACATCATCGTATGGATGGTACTGGCCCTTCCAACAATGGCAAAGGACAGAACAAGTACATCATATGTCATATCTATAAAATACATGTTCCCAGCAAATATTTCCCTTCACCAGGGACATTTTACTGCAGGTGACTGCTGGCCATGATTTCACTGATAGAGAGCAAGAAAGGAAAGTACAAGTCAGCCAAAGATGCAGATCATATGCCTGCCATGGATGAGAGGGATAACATGAGGAAAGAGATAGCCAATGAGTCAGAAGCAGTGAAGAAAATAATCTTGCATCTCAAGAAGGCCCTTCAGGTAACAGATGCTGAAAAGGAACTGGAGATGGGTTCATGGTGGGATCATGGATCAGTATGTGAACTCTTCAACATCTTCAAAAAATACAAATCTGCATAGTGTAGTTAGGTATATTATCTGATGTATTTTAGTTGTATTACCAGACATGAAATAGACCTAGGAGAGTCAAGGAAAGATGATTAGTGCACTTGAAACAGGTCTCAGGGTGTCCCAGTCAATGTGGACAGGGGCTTCAGTTATGGATCAATGTTCATTGGTGTTCATCAGTGTTTGTCCTGCTGTATGGACCTGTGGATGTCCAAATAAGGTCAATTGAGGTGGTCCTAGGGGGGATGAATGCCACTTCAAGCAATCCAGCATGCCCTGAGGGGGAGTGGTCAGATGGGAACATTGGTATGTTATATGATGTATTTTAGTTGTATTACCAGACATGCAATAAACCTAGAAGGGTTGAAGAAATATGGTTAGTGCACTCAAAACAGGTCTCAGGGTGTCCCAGGCAATGTGGACAGGGGCTTTGGTTCTGGAATGATGTTAGTTGGTGTTTGTCAGTGTTTGTTGGTGTTCATCCTGCTGTATGGACCTGTGGATGTCCAAATAAGGTCGATTGAGGTGGTCCTAGGGGGGATGAACACCACTTCAAGCGATCCAGCATGCCCTGAGGGGGAGTGGTCAGACAGGAACATTGGTATGTTATATGATGTATTTTAGTTGTATTACCAGACATGCAATAGACCCTAGGAGAGTCAGGGAAAGATGGTTAGTGCACTTGAAACAAGTTGTAGGGTGTCACAGTCAATGTGGACAGGGGCTTCAGTTCTGGAACAGTGTTTGTCAGTGTTTGTCAGTGTTCATCAGTGTTTGTTGGTGTTCGCCCTGCTGTACAGACCTGGAAATGTTCAGAACAGGTCAATTACAATTGATCTAGGGGGGACAAACACCACTTCAAGCAGCCCAGCATGCTCTGAGGGGGAGTGGTCAGATGGGAACATGGGTATGTTATAAGATGTATTTTAGTTGTATTACCAGATGTGTAATAGACCTAGGAGAGTCTGGGAAAAATGATTAATGCATTCCACACAAGTTGCAGGGTGTCCCAGTCAATGTGGACAGGGGCATTGGTTCTGGAGCAATGTTTGTTGGTGTTTGTTGGTGTTTGTCCTGCTGTATGGACCTGTAAATGTCCTAGCAAGGTCAATTGCAATTGATCTAGGGGGGATGAACACCACTTCAAACAGTCCAGCATGCCATGAGGGAGAGTGGTCAGACAGGAACATTGATATATTATCTGATGTATTTTATTTGTATTACCAGACATGCAATTGACCTAGGGGAGTCTGGAAAGGATGATTAATGCATTCCAAACAAGTCACCAGGTGCTCCAGTATGTTTGCTAAGGGCCATCCATGCTGGACCAATGTTTGCAAATGTTCACCCATGTTTGTTGGTGTTTGTCATGGTGTATGGACCAGGACATGGTACTACAAGACAAATGCAAGTGGGCCTGTATGGATGAACACCATTCCAAGTGGGCCAGCATGCTCTGAGGCAGGGTGGCCCAGTGGGCATACTGGTATACTATCTGATGTAGATTCTCTATTTCATTGTAATACATGCAGTAATATAGACATACAAGAATCTGGGAATGATGATCAATGTGCTTGAACCAGGTCCCAGGGTCTCCCAGCATTCAGACATGGTCTGGATAGGGGCTTTGGTAAGGGGTTGATGTTTGCTGGTGTTTGTCTGTGTTTTCTGTAGTTCCCCATATTGTATGGACCTGTACCTATCTACCTGAGTGCAGGGGAAGAGGTTTCCATGGTATGAACACCATTTCAAGTGGTGCAGCATGGTCTCAGCAGGGGTGGTTGGGTGGGCACACTGATAGAATATCCGGTGTAATTTATTTGTATTACATGAAAGTCGATCAACCTGCCAGAGGCTGCAAATGATGTTCCATCTGCTCCAAAATGAGTCACAGGCTGTCACAGTCAATTTGGACAGGGGCCATGGTGCTGGATCGATGTTTGTTGGTGTTTGCAGGGGTTTGTCAATGTTCACCATAGTGGATGGACCTTGAGACAACTCTATAAGGTCAATGCAAATGGATTCAGGAGGACAAACACCATTCCAAGTGGTCCAGCATCATCTCTTAGCAGGGTGGTCAGCCATGCTGCATACACTCATATATTGCTGAAGTCATGTACCATGTATTCTACACAACATAGTATACTATGAGAGTCTATAAAATATTATGTACATGCACAAAGAAGCTGTTGCTAACCTCTCAGTGTTTTCCATATAGTACTGATGTCTTCACATCATTACAAGTGTATGGGTATCTTCCAAATATTAAATGGTGCCATATATGTCATCATATGTGGGGTTATGCTATGCAGTATATATTAGTGATTGCTCTGACCCATTTCTTGAACAGCTTTGTGAATTTGTCTGCCATGATTCCTCCCATGTTGTTTATGTTCCAGAATAGCCAGAAGCTCATCGTTGGAGTATGTTCCACCTCATTGACAAAGTATCCCAGCCATAGCTTTGGGCTCATGCCATCTGGGGCCATGATCCCAATATCCATTCAACAAAACAATGAAATGGAAGGTCTTGTGCCACCAACCCTCATTTCTCATGTGACTAGTTCTGCCCAGGCTTTTAGCACAAAGTTGTTGAACTCGTCCATTGCTCTCTGTCTTGTTTCAATATCTCCCCTTTGTGGATTCACTATCTTCTTCCTCCATTCAGCAATGCTTAGCAACTCATCCTTCCTGTTGGCGAGATCCAGTTCTAAGTACAATAAGCATGACAAGAGTGCATCATACCATATTTTGCCCACCTCCTCCAATGACAGAAAACTTCTGACCAGGATTCCAGACCAGCCACCATTGTTTAACTGATGTGTATGTGTGACAGACATGTTTTGCCCTCCAACTATGATTACCTGCCACTCCCCAAGGAACACCAGGCTTGGGATATATTGTTGGGCAATCCATACCTCATCCAAGTCCTTGTTTGTGTTATTCTTGAGGTGGGCCCAGGTGTGGCTTGATTTTGGGGCAGTTGGAAGTATCACATGTTTGCTGCAGTCACTGTGACTCCACTTCAGGACATAGGCATCATTGATAGGGTCCCCATTGCTAATGATATGCATTTCCAGTACCACCCATCTGTGGATAGCTGAAATCACCTGCAGGTGTGCCAGGGTCTCCCACTTGACAGCAGCAGTCCAAACCTGATTGGGTGGGGGCCAAAACTGTACTTGACAGCTGAGAAGTGTGAAGTGATTTTTGTATGTGTGCAGTTCCATCTTGTCGAGGCCATATGGGTTTCCTTTGCATCTGAAGGCCATATTGGAACCATGCCTCCAGGGTGCAATGTCACCGCTCACCAGAAATCAATTGTGTAGTCAATGCCTCTGATTATACAGTCCATCCAAACAAGCTCATTCCATTTAGATTGCTGGCTGATCAGATCAAGTACAACAGCCTTGAAGTCTGCCCACTTCATGTACTTCAGCTTGAATGCATTGCCATCATTGTACTCTTCCATGTTCATTGCCAACCAAAGCTGCAATGCATACATCAGCAGACTGAACTGCACCTGTGGGTGAAAAGGGGGCCTACCCATTCACTGACCACCACCTTCATGCCCTCTTTGCTTTCTGATAGTTTGTATATGAATTTTCCTGAGCTCCTTGATAACCTCATATTGGTGAGGTTTTATACAGTGGGTCGCCCATCCTAGATCTTCCTTTGCCTCATTCTTCGATTTCACCTCAGTGGCTTGGGTCTGGGATGTAGAGGATATCGAGTGGTGTATCTTTCGATGTAGACCCCTGCAAATGAAATGGGTATGGCAATGTGAATGAGAATGCTGATGGAGAGCTCGAAACACAGCTCTCAATGTCTCCCATTGCTGATGGAGATCTTGAGATCACTGCTGATTGCCCTAGCAGATGATGAAGGCCTAGAAGGCCAATATGTGCCACTATCATGGGTAAGTGGACTTAACCTGGATGGACCCTGCACTGGCACATGATGCTGGTGATCTGGATGTGGACCTCGATGCAGAGTATGTTGACATGTGGATGGATGGACCAGGATCATTCCATCCTGGTGGCAAAGTCTCACCATCTTCCATCACTATGTCCTCATCACCTGTGGTGGGTGTTGGTCTGAGGATTTTCAGTTGCTGTGCTGCACTCTCCAGACATCAGGCCACTCACAGAAATAATGATTCCATCCCAGGAGCCAGGGGTTGCCCAAGTCTCCTGAGCTCCCCTGCAGCTTTGAATAATGAGAGATGAGTGATAAGCTCTTTCTGAGTAGCTTCTTGTGCTTTTCCAGATTGCCCTGACATTAATATTCAGAAGCTGCATTATATCCTGGACATGTCTCCATGCAATTTAAGTGTGAATTGTGGGCTTTGGCATGCCACAGGCATGATCCCCCTTCCTTCTTCCAAACACCCCAGCTGCCAGATTGACATACTGTGCCATTACAGGTATGAATGCAGACTTCATAGCCTGCCATTGTGACATGGTGTTTTTGAGCCTTTGGCATGATTATCTCCATGTCTCAGTGGAGGTATATGGTGCACTACACATTCTAATCACCTCACAAGGTATGCATCTTGATTACATAAGCAATCAATGGCCATGTAGACTAAGGATCATTCGATAGATTGGTTGATCTACATTTGTCATGGCCACCCAGTACTTTCCATCCTCTTTGGGCTCTGTTAGTGAGTCCAGGATCAAATCTGTGCTGGAGAATGATTGTAGCATGCAATTGGCTGCAGGGAACGAATCTAGCTGGACATTGCAAGTCATCAGTGACATGGGATGCATAGTTGCACAGCTCCCAGCCCATTACTATGAGCACCTACAAGCATTCTTCTGGAGAGAAAAGGTGATAAGGCTGGTACTCCAGTTCCAGGAGGAGCTCGAGGTTCAAGACCTGCTCAAGGTTAATCTAACCTTGATACTCATTTATATGGACAGGGTCTTCACTCAGATGGTCAGGGAAGCCAAATCAACCAAGAGGGATGCTTGTGTGCCTGACTGGTGCAGCCCTACATTTGACAATTACATTCTGATTGAATATCATGTGGAGCATCATGAACCAGAGATGGTCAGGGAGTATAGGCAGAAGAACAACCACAACATCAACATGCAGAGCATCAAAGACATCAGTAAGCCTTTCCACTTGATCCTCATCCCATTCTGGTGATGGACTACCATATCACATAGACTGGCATGAACATGAGGACACCCTCGGCTGAGATCTGGTATGGAAGTTCCACTCAGTTCAAGATGGAGGAGAAGGACAAGACTCTGGAGGTTGCACAGAGGCTGCTGGATGTTATAGGTTGAATTTTATGATCCCATCATGGAGGAGGATCCTGATTGTGAGTATCACAGACATGCTTTTCTTACAACACTGATTTTTAACTTCAACACAGTTGGATACACATATAAAGAGCACTTGGAGGAGGCAGGGGAAGTGAAACCCCTCAAGAGGCACATGCTGGGGCCCAGAGTATTCAAGCAGGTGAATAAGAAGGGGCCTGTGCTGCCTGACAATGAGGAAGTTTAGGGTCCCAACTTTGTAGATAGATTTTAATGCCCTGCTGTGATTTCATTTCAATATACCATATTTTTGCAGTCCACCCCACTATATATATATGTATTTTTCGATGACACAGGCATGCGGTGTGGATATGGTAATGCGATACATTCAAAGGTGGGTTATTGTAGACAGGAGTAACCCTGACCCTATACCAGAAGTCCTATTTAGAATATATATGGCATGGTGCACCAATCCTCTTCGATCACATTGATCGATTCAATTAAGCCTCCATCGCAGCATGTCTGACTACTACTGGCAACAATCACTCCCCACAATTACCCAGATGAAATACATTCTACAGATCTACTATCAATCAGAGGAGCTAGCAGATGGTACAATCCAGATAACATGCACGAATCTCAACAAGGAGATAATGGAACATCACACCTTCATTCCCTCCTTCTATTACAAGGCTCTCATCCATACACTCTGGAGGTATTACCTCCTCATCAATCTCCACGTCCATTTCAAGAAGAACCCCAATAAAAAGTACACTGAGTTCTGTCCACATCTCTTGAGAAACATTGTCCTCCTGGACAATGTACTTGAGGCTTTAATTCACCCATGCATGTTGATTGAAAGGCAAGATATCGAAGGTTTCCAATCAGCCAATTTTGAAGAATACCTTTGCATGGAATATCTCATTGGGCAGCACAATCCAAACTTGGTTAACTGCTTCAGGGCACATTGCCCCATCAATATCAAGAGAATCAAGGACAAGTTTGGTGAGGCTTTTTATGGGTTTCCATTCCAATCCAATTCACTGACATGTATATCAGAATGGAGCTGGGATGCCCACAAGGAGCGTGTCCCCACAAGGTTTTATGGGGAACAATACGATTGGGATGTGGAAAATATCCCAGATGCTGACTCAGGAGGAACTGGAGCTGGGAGCCAGGGTGGCAATGTTCCCATGGGAGGTGTGGAGAACTCTGATCCACCTCCCTCAAACCAGGCAAGTAGCATAATGTCAGTCAAGTGTCTGTAACTTATTTATACATTGATGTTACAGCAGAGGCAGACAGGCAGCAATGGAAATTCAGGTGCCCCCACTGCCTCAAGTTCTGCAAATCCTGCAGAGAATCCAGTGGGGTTCCGTCCCAGCCTGGCAGGTCTTTACTCCTGCAATAAGTAGCTGTATCAGTTGTATGGTATTTTCTTTGTCAAATGCATTACATTTTGTTCTGGGTTGTGGATGTAGCATTACAAAGTTTCCCCCTGGGGTGATCTTGTTGGAACATGTTAACAATAGTTTTGCACGTTCTAACAACTGGATGGATGTGGTACATGTAATACATATTCCATATTTTCACTGGGACTGTGTCACCTCCACATCAGCCATGGGCTTTGGAATCCTCTTTCCTGGCCATTCATCTCCTTCCACATCGCTGTCCCCCCTTCCCCGCTTCTGTATGTAATGTATCAAGCCACTGAAATGCATAGGAGAGACATAAAACAACTTGCCTGGGCTGTGGAAGGGAGGGAATGTTGCTCCTTGCCCCCCTCCTCCATGCTGTCATCCTCCCACTTCACCCACCTAGATACTAGGAATAATAAGGTCAGAATCAATGAATGCATCATGGGCATGTCACTCACTCCACTGTGGATTGGGGTTCCGCCCATACCATTCCTCTACTGCATCCCATACTTCTTTGTAGTCATCATAGGGCAGCTGTTCAATATCCCAGTTGTAATTGGCCCCATCCATCAGTTCAGGGATATGATCAGAATATGCCTTCCAGTCTGAATGAAGCTGTCAGACTGTATGATAATGATGAAACCCTTGGATAACTCACCAAATCCTTCCATTGAAATGCGCTCTATATTGGTTGGGCAATGAGCTTGGAAGTAGTTGACAGACTGGGGATTGTGCTGGCCAATCAGGTACTCTGTCACCAAGTCTTCATTGAAGTTTTTGGAATGATAATCAGGTAGCTCTGCCAGGGGGACATTCAGGCAGGGGCGGATGAGTGATTCTATTACATTGTCCAGATGGACAATGTTGCTGATCAGAGTCGGTAGAAATTCTGTGTATTTGTTGTCATTGTTCTCCTTGAATTGTAAGAACAGCTCAATGAGGAGGTAGTACCTCCACAGGAAGAGAGTGACATGAGTACCATAGAATACAGGGATAAATGCCCGATGCGATGTAGTGATTTCATCATCATTCAGGTTTCTTTGTTTGATTTCCATAATTGCCCTGTTGGCAGGCACTGGATGTAATGTGTACCAGACCTGGGTGATGTAGTCCATTTGAGTATCCATAGCTTTGGAGGGTTGCCAGTAGTAGTCAGACATTTTTTTGTGGGTTGATGGCAAATGAGAATGATGGAGTGGACTGATAAGGAAGCACTGCACTAATATCGCACAGCATATACTAAAGTGGATCATTGGCAATGGAGCCATTCCTGACTTCAGCCTCTTTATATTTTGCTAGATCCACGATCACCACTGTTCAGCACATTCTAATCACCACTGATCACATTAGCCAGACTAACCAATGTGTTTGAGAGCTGTCAAACACTGCGTGTGGTGGTATATGTGAACACCTCCGTTACGAGCTCCTGGCCTCCCCCTGTTTATATTTCCCTAGAGCATGTTCACTATTATTTGTCACGTCCTACCCGCCTGTGCAGATGTCATAATGATTATACAAAGTAATAGAAAGCCAGTGAACACAGGTTGCACTGGGATGTAATGAGTTCCGGCATACCTACTTCACTTCCCACTGTTGATATTTTTTTAGACCATGTTCGTCATCTGTTCTATGCATTGAGGCCACATTTAGAAATGTCAGAAGGATGTTGGAATGTGGCAAAAAGCTGGTGAACACACACTCCAGTGGCATATGATAAGTCTGAGCATGACCACCTGACTTCGTCCAGTCAGGTTTTTGCTAGACCATGTTCGCCACTGTTTGTCACGTCTTACACGTCTTTACCAATGGTACAATGACCATCCACGGTGGTAGCAACCCGACGAACACCTGCCATGAATGGTATATGATAAATGTGTGCATGACCACCTGACCTCCCCCTTTCTATATTTTGCTAGCCCATGTTTGCCATTGTTCATCACATCCTAGACACCTGTACCATTGTTGGTAAGACCATTAAAGGTGGTAGCAACCTGACAAACACTTGCTCTGAAGGTATATGACAAGTTTGAGCATGACTGCCTGACCTCCCCCTTTCTATATTTTTCTAGCCCATGTTCACCATTGTTTGTCACATCCTAGACACCTTTACCAGTGTTGGTAGGACCATTAGAGGTGGTAGAAACCTGATGAACACCTTCTGCAATGATATATGATAAGTATGTGCATGACCTCCTGACCCACCCCTTTCTATATTTTGCTAGACCATGTTTGCCATTTTTTGTCATGTCCTAAACACCTTTACCAGTGTTGGTATGACCATTCAAGGTGGTAAAAACCTGCCAAACACTGGCTCTGGCACTATATGTTAAAATTTGGTATGGCCACCTGGCTTCCCCCCTGTTTATATCTTGCTACTTGCCTGCTCTTCAAACATCTATTGACATTCCATTATAATAACCATTCAAATGACCACTACACATTGATTTATCTAAGCATTCTTTTTCATCCCCAAGCCAGATTGATTTGCAAGTATCAAGTACCCCTTCTTGACATTGATGTCGATGACTGTGTCCTTCATGCCTTTCCATCTTCTGAAGATGCAAACCCAAGTATGCTGCATCTGCCATGAGCATCCTGCTGTAAATGGGCATAGGTGTACAATCCTAGGGATAGACATTGGAGTGCAACATACATGCATTTCATTGGTGGCTTTGAGATGTGAAAAAACATCAGAGACCTTCTGTCCATGCACCTTGCTGATTGCTCTCAAATTCAAGAAAAATTGCTTGAACTGAAATACACAAGTCAACAAGCACAGAACAAGAATGATGACACTGGACAATTTAATACCTGTTCATTGATACCCTCCTCTCTGTCCTTGCAACCTTTGGCCAATGATTGGACAACACCAGGAATTGTTTTCAGGAATGTAGCTACCTCCTTGCTATCGAGTGTGATTTGAGTTTGTGTATTGGTTGACATGAGTGGTTGGTTAATGTTAGATGGACCAGGCATCGGAGAAACCTCCCACATTCCTTCAGGCAGTGTTCTGGCGATGGTGCACTTCCTTGGACTGACTGTCATGTTGATCATATCGAAATTGTGGGCAAGCTCCGTTTGAGGGGTGCCTGAGGATTTCTGGCTTTGCAGGAGCTGTGTGGTAACAAATTCCTTTGTCGTTGCCACCCCCTTTCCTTTCTGCCTCCCTCCAGGCTCCCTCCCAGATTGCTGGTTCACAGGTGGATCATCTGCTACAGGCAGAATGTTCACCATGGGTAGTGATTTTGTCATCCCCAACAGCCACTGGAAACAGTGTGGGATCTAGGCCCTCATTTACAATGCTAGCACCTTGGGAAAATGAGTCCAAGGGGAAGTCAACTTGTGATTCAATCATGTCTGAATCCAGTGGCAGAGACCAATGGGCTATTGTGATGAAAGCAGTATATTCATATGCATTTCCACAGGAGAGTACAAAGAAATCAATATAATTACTTACAGGGGGGAGGTCAACCAATCATCTGTAGCAAATGCTGACTAAACCCTATTGGCTGGTCGCCTTCCCAGTCGGGATGTGCAGCAGGAGGGTTTGGAGATGGTCTTTTCTGTTGGCCACCCTGTTCTTCATCGCTGCCCTCTGACAACTGCTGCTTCTGTGTCACAGCCAGCTGACATGGGATTGTGAGGTTCAGTGATGCCTGTTGAGATGAAATGCACTTGCCTGGTTTGGAGGAGGGGGGACATCAGAGTCCTGTTCCCCACATCCATCATTTTTCCCCATATCATTGCTGCCCTCACTGTCCTCTTCTTCATTCTCATCACATCCTTTCCCCCCATTGCCCCCTTCCCCTCCATGATCCTCTCTCCCACTGATCTCAGGATTTGTATCATCTCCATGCTCCATGTCCTGGTCCACATCACTCATGTTCTGTTGATCTATGTCCCCATCCAATCGACCATCATCTGTACCCTTTTCTTCATCCTTGAAACCAAGCCCCTCATCCCATACCACCCACTGAGATACTATTGATGTAATCAATGTGATGTCAGAATAAATGTTATTGGATTGGAAACAGTCACTCACTCCAATGTGGGTCCAGTTCTTGTGAATACCATTCGGCCACTTTGTCCCACATCTTTGGAAGGTCTTCATCAGGAACTGAATCTACCTCCCAATCATATTCTCCCCCAAAGAAACATTCTGGGATCCAATCAGCATAATGATCCCAGTCCATTTCTGATGACTGTATCAGACACTTGGATGATAAAGGAAACCTGTATGATGACTCACTGAGGGAATCTACCAATCTCTCAAGATTGGTCGGGCAATGTGCCCTGAAATTGTTAACTGACTTGGGATCATGCCAGCCGAATGAGGTATTCTGTCACCAGGAATTCCTCGAAGTTGGGACAGTGATGTGTTGGAATATCTTCTTCTTTCATACCAATGCTTGGGTGGATGAGGGCTTCGATGATGTTGTCCAGATGGACAATGTTTCTGAGGAGGGTGGGGCGGAAATTTGCATACAGTTTGCTCTGAGCCTTTTGGAAATGCAGATGTAATCAGCATGAGGAGGTAATACCTCCAGAAAAACAATTTTATGAACCTGAAATAGTGCCCAGGGAGCATTACATGGTCTTCAGTGATCTTGAGGTAGAGATTCGTAGATGTGACCTTCACCATGGTCTCCTCAGGGATCTGCATATTCCAACTTGTATATGATCTGCTTGATGTAATCGATCTGCAGTGGTGTTGGGAGTGATTGTTGCCAGTAGTAGTCCGACATGATGTTGAGATCGATCTCAAATCAGGCTGAATGATAAGGATGAAGATGAAATTTGTAGCAACACAGCATATCGCCTAAATCGGTCCCACATTAATGAGGCCTTTGATCAGTAGCACGTGTATCATATATTTCTGTCAACCAAAGACTGATTGATGACATGTGGTGGATTAACCTCATTTTCTCCTCTCATCTGCAGGCCCATTTCAATGGCAAGAGGGTCATCCATTGGACCACATAGTGATAGTAGCTTCTGGAGTCATTGCAAGTGCCAGTGGAATGTGAAACACCATAAATCCCACCTCCTTGTCGATTGCATGACAGACCCCAAGACTGCCAAACTTCAAATAGTGTACAACACATGTTGCTGTTGCTTCAGGGTTGCACCAGCATCTGATCTAGTGTATTCATTGTAGTGTGATGGGACTCAACATGATTTTTTCATTGGTCAAGTAGCTTTGCTGAATGGGAATGGAAACACTTGTAAATCTCTAGTCTAATGAATGGAGACCACCAGTTCCAGGAAAATCTCAGGGAGAAATCCAAGCACTTCTGGCAGCAGCATTTACATGTACATGTGCAGAACAGCCTATGAAGGCCATTAGTATTTGATGCCTTATAATCCCACTTCTGTGTCTGATGGACAATCAATGGAGACATGTATCAAGTACATTAATATATATGTGTACAAATGATATCTTTAATGCCTTAGACATCCATTGAAGAGTGGTCAGATCCAGAGGGCAATGGCATGGGGGACTTTTGCTTATGCTTATCTTTCAGCCTCTGAGAGGCTCTGTGCTCATTCACAGTCCCTCCCTCTCATCTCTTTCCCTTATCACATCCCTTGCACTTGCTACTCACCCCACCACCACAATGACCTCCTCCAATGCTATCATCTCCCTCTCCCTGCACCTTTCCCTTGCCTTTATCTGCAGTGCTGCCTTGTAGATGTTCCTTGTATGTGTATCCAACTGTTTGAAGTTAGACTTCAGTAGATGGGGAAAGACAGTATCCCTGTGCTAACAGTCAGGGTCCTCGTCCTCCACTGGATCATTGAAGTCCACCATCACATCGATCAGTTTCTGTGCCACATCCACAGTCTTCATCTTCTCATCCATTTCAAACTGAGTCCAGCTCCCATACCACATCTCATCCAGGGCATGCTCACGGTGAACCCAGTCTGTGGTATAAGTAGGTGAATGGCAGCAAAAATTTACAAGGAGATTGAAACACTTACCAACCTCTGAAATGCTGGTGTGGTTGATGTTGTGGTTGTTGTTGCATCTATAATTCCTCACCTGGGCTGGTTCATGGCACCACACAAAATATTCTATCAATAAGTAGTTGTCAAATGTGGACTGTGCCAATCAAGTGTGTGATCTCTGCATTTGACTTTCTTCACCTCTGCAACTACTTGAATGAAAACCCTGTTCATATATGCGAGGATCATGGTCAGATTCTCCACCAGCAGCTCTTCCACCTCCACCTCCTTCTTGAAGTGAAGCACCAGCCAGATCACCTTTTCTCTCCAGGTGAAAGCCTGAATAGGCTTGTAGTAGTGATGGGGGAGCTCCACGATGACTTTATTGTCAGCATGGGTGACCTGGCATGGCCAGATGGACCCTTCAGAGCCTCCTGGAGCCAACCTAACATGTCGATCTTTTTCCAACAAGGCTTTGAGATTGTGGATGAATCCAAGGGAAGACAGGTAGTACTGGGTAGCCATGGTAATAGTCAAGATCAATTACATAATCTATCTTGTAAATGTACCTTCATCATTGATTGCTTATGTAAGTGGAATGTAAGGCGAATAGTGCATGTCATGCACCATATACATACAGTAAGACTGACCATGTCCAAGGCATGAAGACTCCATGTCCTGATAGATACTGTAATGGACCAGTTTGTAAAACTAATCACAAGGTGGGCAGGTCAGCCCTCACACCAAATACAGTAGTATACCTGTTCAGCACCATTACCATTGATTCCCCCTGTAAGGTGGTCAGGCAGACTATCCAAAGTGTTGAAGGCTATGGAACACTGATTGGTTTCAGCATGACCACCTGACTTCCTGCTGTAGATACTTTGCTGGACCATGTGTTTACTGTGACATCATTCAGACAGCAGAAGGTGGTAGAAGCCTTGCAAACATGTTTCAGTATGGCCACCCGACTTCCCCCAGTCTACATGTTGCTAGACCATGTTCATCATTGTTCAGCATGTCACCACAACCTTTACCAATGTTAGTATATGATAAGTTTCAGTATGACCACCCAACTTCCTCCTCTCCATATATTTGTTCTTCATTGTTCCACACATCTAAACCTCACTTACCAATGTCAGGGGGTGATTTCCATGTGGGGAAAGCCTGGAGAACACAGTATTTAGTGGTATATGATAAGTTTTGGTATGTCAACCTGACCTCCCCCTGTCTATATTTTGCTGGGTGATGGTAGCCATTGTTCATCATGTCTTGACCACCTTCACCAATGTCAGTAAGACCATCCACAGTGGTAGAAATCTGACAAGCTCTGACTCTGATGGTATACAATAAGTTTGTGCATGACCACCTGACCTCCCCAAGTCTATATTTTGCTAGGCAATGTTCACCATTGTCTGCCATGTCTTAACCACATTTACCAATGTCAGCAAGGACTATCCATGATGTAGCAACCTGACAAATGCTTTCTCTGATGGTATATGATAAATTTGAGTATGACCACCTGACCCCTCCCCCCCTTTCTATATTTTGCTAGACCATGTTCCTTGTTGTTCAGCGTGTCCCACCCACCTTTACTGATGTAATTAAGGCCATCTAAATCACTTGGATACAGCTTTCTGCTTTTGTCCATGATGTGTTCTGCCTATTATGCCTACATGTGTTTTCCATGTTGTAATCCATGTGGAGGGGCCAGGTGCTGTGGTGCTGACAGTCTGAAAAATCTTTGAAATATCACATACTGGTGCATGATCCCACCGCTGCTCTTTATTCATTTCTACCACAGCATCTGACACTACCAATGCAGTATTTAGCCTCCCAATCATCACCCTGACCTCTTCCAATTCCTTTCTTTCTGTTCAATGGCTGGCATTTGTTTGGGTCAGGGTTCTACAGCCAAGAAAGAGCCTACATCATATATAACACTCTCTGCCTTCTGCAAAACAGAGGGAGCATTGATAATATACATATGACTTCTGTGCCTGTTGGAGCAGGTCACTGGTCATATGATTTTGTAGACCAGTTTCAACCTCCTGTCTCTGCCTGTTCTGTGCTGCTCCAACCTCCTCCCACATACTCATCATAACCTCACCATTGCCCACCACACCACCCTCATTTCCCCTGCATATCAGAATGCACAGGACACACACCTGAATATCCTGCAGTGAGAGACCTGTCCCATTTGGGACTTCCTTTGTGATGTCCAGGGGTCTGGTGCTTCCCTTTGTGAGTTTCTGTAAACAACTGCAGTGGAACCAATTTTTGCAGGTTTGACAATACCATTGTTGAGCTTTGTCTGGGTTATATGGTTTTTCACAGACAGAGCAGGCATGGAAGGGGCCCTGATGGGGTGTAGTTTATGTCAGGAGTCTTTTCAAAAATCAGTGTCATGCCATTCATCCATACCTGGATGACTTGTTTACCATGTGTGCTCATGGTCCACCATGTATACATATCCTTGGGTCCTATCAGAGGACCAAAA